>NW_027204048.1:22300559-22408059 GCF_024711535.1 Dipodomys merriami
CAAAAATCAGCCAGTAGTTCAAAGAGAGTTTTAATAGATCATTATTCCCAAAGAGTTACTCACACACCCAACACCATAAAACTCGGAGCACTAAAGCTCATACACGGTGAAAGGCAGTAAAAACCCTTCAAGGTCTTTAGTAAAAAGCAGCTATGAAAGTCCTTCAAGGAGGGCACACCCTCAAAAGAAAAGTGGTAAAACGAGTCTTTACACATAACCTCACCACAGAGACACGTCAGGTAAGAAGCGGCCAAGTGGAGACCTGTCGGGGCTTTCCCGGTGCTTTTTATTCATTTATTAGCGTGAGGTCTTGCCTGACTTTGCCGCATTTCTCTTTGTTGAAGAATTTTATTATGTTGCCTTCTATTTATATGGTATCAGTGTTGGTGCCAGGTTTTTTTTCCCTTTATTTAGTATCTAACATATCCTGCTACACACATTGTACTTCATAAAGATTATTTGAGCATGAAGATTTGATTACTGGCAAGTGGTGGTTGAATATGTAATAGAAGAAGACATCTCTGCATTTAAATGTACCCTCGTTTTTCGAAATGTTAACCAGAGACAGTAGTGTGGGGAGGAGAGACAGGCCAAGGATGAGGTACCGTGTTTCTGGGTTATGTTGGCAATAATTCTCCACTGTATTCGTTCCTCCAAGGTGAATAGTTCCGATGATGATATAACCTCCACTCGCCACCATCTGTTACAAAACCGTGTTGGCAGCTTAAACTTTGGGCTTTTCAGCGTCACAAATCCTCCAACAACTCCGAACTCTCTCTGACTTCATAATTAAGTCCAAACAAGGTTAATAAGCACCTGCCATTCTGCTAACGTGATTGCCCACGCATGAGCCTCGTGAATCCTTCTGATGGTGATATTTGTTTGGAGAAACAAACATTCTGAAAATGAAAATCCTATGATAATCAGGAAGACACGTGTGTGTGTGTGTGTGTGTGTGTGTGTGTGTATGTGTGTGTGTGTGTGCGCACGCGCGTGCGTGCCAGTCCTGGGGCTTGAACTCAGGGCCTGGGTGCTGTCCCTGAGCTTTTTTGCTCAAGGGTAGCCTTCTGTCACTTGAGCCACAGCTCCACCTCTGGCTTTTGGGTAGTTAATTGGATGTAGAGTCGTATGGACTTCCCTGCCTGGCTGGTTTTGAACCACCATGCTCGGATCTCAGCCTCCTGAGTAGTGAGGACTACAGTGTGAGCCACTGGCACTGGCAATCAGGAAGATCTTTAAACCTACTGCTCTACTTGGCATCGAATTCTCTGTCTGCTCCTTGGAACCCACTCACACCTGGAATGTGAGGAGCTTTTCTGCCTCCATTCTGCCCGTGGTAGAGCTGGGATAAGAACTCATGTCTTCCTAATCCAAAATTCCTTCTGTGTCCCATACAGACCGAGGGGAAAGGGGTTTCACCAGTGAGGGCAAAGCAACTTTACGAACAGTGTTTTTGTAATTATGCTGCCATCTGACTCTTAACACGGTCAGATAATTTACAAGAAACTTGCTGCTGTGGGCAACATCTGCTGTTGCTATCTATGACCTGCTGAGTGTTTCCTCAGCAGAATATATATTCTGATTACAGGATAAAATAGTCAGCATCTTCCAGATCACAGCTTACTTTCCACAGAGTCCTCGGTAATGACCACAAATTAAATAATGACCACAGCTGTTTGCCTCGGATAGGAAGAACATTTGCTATCACAACATCACTCACCACCATCAGGATGAAAAGCCCAGCCCAGCTCCGCCCAGGTCAACTCAGGATCCCTGCTTCCCTCTCTCCTGCAATGAAGTCTACACTGCTAAGAAACAGAGCAAGTATTCTAACACAAGGGCCTTGAGCCGGAGCTTGGGCCGCTAGCCATGGCTGGACACACTCTTCCCGCTGGCCCCTGAGCACACGCCACTCTAGTCAGGTGGTGTGTGTGAGTCAGGGTTCAGATACCCCGAGACTGTGCTCAGATCCTGTCTCCTTCCGGCACAGCGGAGAGAGAAGTTCTTGTTGGGAATGTTCAACATTTCACTGAGTTTCGAGATTATTTCTCTTCCATGAAAGCCTCTGGGAGAAAATTTTCACAGTCACCAAGCAGCTCTGGCCCGATAAACTATGTTCTCTCTCGTTAAAGAAAGAGAATCCTTGAAGGCTTAGACCTGCACTTCCCACACATGCTAGATGCAATCCAAGTTAATGAGAGCGTGTGTGGCCAGTCACAGGTCAAGCTGAACACCTCTACTTTGCGAGCATTTACTATAATAGAAATGATCCCTGGAGGACAGCTCCCAGCTCAAAAGGCACACTTTGGGGAGGTCAGCTGTTGAGAAGGACTGCTGGCTTATTTGTCTTTTCAAAGAACAAGTCAAGGCACAGAAACTTGAAGTCCCAGAATAACCTAAAACACACTCGGCTGGCAGATTTTCATTCTCTCGTTTGGTTACTCTCCTTCCTTTTCAGCCTTCCAGAAGAAAAAATTATTATTCCACACGGCCATGCCAAAAAGGCAAATTAGGCCTATCCAGGTAGAAACTCCAGAAGGAAATCCATGTCTATATCTATACATATATACACACATACATATAGTGTATGGTATATGTGTATTACATATATTGTATGTATACACATATAAGTACATATATGCACATACATATATGCATGTACATCTATACATATATATATTTAAGTAGTGGCAAGATAACTCTTTCATTCTGTCATGAAAATCAGGTCACGAGTAGACAGAGACAAGGGCCTGAAGTTCAGAGCTTCACCTGTCTCTCCTACCCCACCCATCCCGTGCCACACCCCACTTTTCCTTCCTGTTATCTGTTCCCCACTGGCCTCCGAGCCCTCTTTTTTTTTTTTTTCTTTTCTCCCATACTTTTTTCCTCCGCTCCTCTACTCTTCGTCTGTGTGGACTGCTACCGACAGACCACTTCAGTTACAAGGACGAGCACCTAACGTTCTCGCTGTCCGGAGCCTGAGACGTCCAACATCACGGCCCTGGCCCCGGAAGAAGCTGTTTGCTGTGTCCGCCTACAGCCGACAGTGGAGGATGAGCGAGACAGCACTGAGCGGCTTGGGACCAAGACGAAGCCCTGACGCCGTGGTGACCCTCGTGACCTCGCTCGTCCCTGGCCACTGAGCCTCCCATTAGCATTTGGAGGGGACACTTTAGAAATGGCAGAACTCGGTTAGCTGCTTTCCCTGGGTCATAGATACCAGCCGAAGCCCCGTGGCTAGCAAGGCTGTGCTCTTCTGGAGAGGCGATAGCGTGTCTGGGAGGTGAGGCTGACGGGAAGGCGGGATTCTCGGTCTGCATCGGCCTGTTTTCCCACCCTGCCAGCATGAGATGAGCAGGGGCGTCCATTCATGTGGCTCACCATGTTCTATCATGCTACGTCAGGCCCAAGGCCCAGCGGACGAGTTCCCGTGACGCAGAGCTCGAGCTGTGAGGCCAATAGCGTCTTCTTCTAATTGCTGATTTCCTCGGGTTATTTTATCACAGTGGCCTAATAAGAGCTGGTGGCAGAGGAGCCAAAAGAAGCAAGCAACACCGTGAGGGCTCGCGTTCCTAACATCAACAAGGCGAAGCATCTCTTAGTCTCTCCGAGTTACGCTGTGTGATTGCAAAGAAGTCTGAATCTACGGACCTACAGTTTCCACACTTCTTCCCCTGGCTCTTCTAGTCGGCTCTGGAGCAGTAATTGAGGTGGACCTGACAGCTCCTCTTTATCTGGCAGCCCACTTGCTCGTGTGTGTGTGTGTGTGTGTGTGTGGCATGCGGGTCAGAGCATGAACTCAGAGCCTGGGCACTGTCCCTGAGCTTCTTAGCTCAACATTGGTGCTCCACCACGTAAGCAATAGCTCCATTTCTAGCTTTTTGGTGGTTAACTGGAGATTAGACTCTCTTGGACTTTGCTGCCCAGGCCGGCTTCAAACCATGATCTGCAGATCTCAGCCTCCTGAAGAGTAGCTAGAAGGACCGGCGAGAGCCACCAGCCCTGGTTCAGAACTCGCTTTTGCTTCATGGACGTCCACCAGTAAGGAGTGAGTATGCCAGAGCGTTTGCCTGTTAAATGTCACCGCGGGCACCTGGCAGGGAAGAGTCTCAGGGCACAGACGAGCAGCCGCTTTGTGGGAGAGGAGAGTGTCCGCGAAGACCCCATCTTCGTAGCGGCTGCTTCCCATGTGAGTCCACACCCGCAGCAGGTGTGGTGCTGCTGGCTGCTCGGGAGGTAGAGACGGTCTGCGGCCAGTCAGGGAAGAAGTTCGTGAGATTTTGTCATATCCCTATCACATCGCCTCTCCTCCCCTCGAAACCCAACCCTGACCCAAAAGTAGCCAAGACACTTGGCAATCTCCACCGCAGCTCAGCAATACTCAATGATACCCAGTCTGCATTCCTGTTTCCCAAATAGTGTTCGTTTCCTTCCCTCCTCAGTGAAGTCCTTGAGAGTTTCAGCATCCCGTCTGGAAGACGGCGTGGGGGGTGAGGGAGCGTGTTTGCCTGCTGCGTGGGCTAGAGAATGAAGCAGGGGCAAATTCCCACTAAAAGCGTGGTAGATGCAGAAAAGGGCACTCTTCAGGGACGACCCTATCCAGAAGAGCCGAGGTCAGCCCAGAGAAGGCGGACAGGAGCTCGATAAAATGGAGTAGCAGCGAGACTCTTGAGAGAACTGGGGAGCAAGGGACAGGGCCGGGCTGAGATAATTACAGATGCCTTCAGTTAGAATAAAGTCGTGAGGAGTATGCTCTCCCTGGCAAGTACCGTTTGAGTTGATCCAGGAGCCAAGCAAGTGTTCGAAAGGCACTGCCAAACAATGTCATCTGTCAGCCGTACAAGCCAGGCCGGGAATAGAACTGCAAACAAACACGTGCTCCGTGTTTCTGAGCCATCAGGCTCACAGCGGCAGGGCTGCATAACCCTGAGGAGACGAGGCCGGGTTCCTAGCTGAAGCCTCTTTCTGACGAGGAGTCGGGGGCATCGCAAGGCCAGACAGATTGCCCAAGGCCAACAACTAACTGGTGGAGGGACCAGGAATCAAGCAGAGGGTGTTTGCTATGAAGTGCACACTCTTGGCCACTAAATGCTGTGCTATTCATTGGGAAATGTACCCCACCTCCACCCGCCCCCCCAAAAAAGAAAAAAAAAGAAGGTGAAGGAGTTGTGGAGTGGAGGAGTGCAAAGGAAAAGAACAACACTAATGGAAATACTTACACAATGTTAGAGCGCATCAACGATTTATTTTATTAATAAAATAATTTGTGTCTATTGTAAGGTATATCCTGCTTCAGAAATAAGAAAACGAGAAGAATTAGTTTCCTAGAAAATGGGAACTGTGATATACTAGTGAGCCTCATAATCCAAAGCCCTGTAGATTATGAAATATTCATAGTGATCCTCTGAGAAATAACTGCTTAGTAAAAAAAAAAAGAGAGAACTTCAATCCATGGCTGCGTGAGTATTAGTGCAGGTGCAGGGGTCAGAGGAGCACTATACTGATGCTTAAGTTTTTCTCCTGAGATGAAATCCTATGATCACACTTGAGAGAAGGTTTTTTATGTAGTTTCCATAATCGCTGCTCCTGAAAGCAATGCAGGTGAGGTCCCGACAGCCTCTTCCACAGGTTCAGATGCATTAGGGACCGTGCTAATGGCTTCCGTGGTTTTCCTGGTAACCACCCCTCTCGGAGCTTTCCTCCACAGCCACGTCCCTTAGGTGATTTCCAACCAGTTTGCTTTAGAACTGAGCACTCAGATTGTGCAAATCATTGCAGATGAAGGACTACTACTCCATCTTACCTGGAAGAGAAGTAAATATATTTTACCTTGCCAGCTGCTCTCAATGTACCATATCCCTTCTGGTTGATGCACATTTGGAGACTACAATAAATGTCTTTGTACAGGTTAATTTAATCCAACCTGCTATTTATTATTCTTAACGTTAAAGGAGTAAAATGAAATGTCCTAAAAGTTTCCTGCTTGTAACTGAAGTGCAGCTTAATTATAGTGTTATCTGTTTGAGTAGCAAGATTCTGGGAAACTCCATAGTCATAGGAGAAGAGCGAAAATAGCTCTTCTTAGAAAGTGGCTATACCACCATCCACACCTACAGGTGTGTAGATGTGTGCACACAGCCACACACGCACACACCTGGTAAGAGGCACTGAGGCTTCAAGAAAGGCCTCGGGAGCTGGCTGCGGGCAGGTGGCTCAAGCGTGCAATCCCGGGCACTGAGAAGTGTGAGAGGTGAACCACCACTGCAGGCCCGCCAGGGCAGAGGTCCTGGTTCACGAGAACCTCCCTCAAAACCAACCAGGGAAAACCCAAACTGCAGGCATGGCTCGGGACTGGTGGCAGGCCGGCCCAGCACGTGCAAGGCCCTCAGTGCAAACTTACATACCGGAAATAAGGAAAGAGAGTCGCAGCTATAACAATGCCCCAGACAAAGAGATCCACACACGATGACAGGCATAAACACACACACCTACAGACACACACACACACGTATATGCATATTCCTTTCTCAGAAGGAAGAGTCCTGAAAAAGTGGAATACGAATTACATTTTATTTAAATTTATTTTAATTAATTTGAGTCAATACTTAATTAACTGCTTTTAGAAAATTGAAGATTCCTTGGGCAATTGATCTAATGTGCAGCACAGACTTATGCTTTGAATCTTTTCAAAGCAAGAGACTAACATTCGAATAGATCTATTTATTGTACAAATATTTATATACCTACACATATGTATGCACGTGTACACACTTCTAAGGCACACATATCTGTACATTCATGTGCAAATATGTGTGTATATACACATATATAGGGACATATAGCTGCATTTGTTCCATCAATGCAATCCTACTTAACACCCGCCCAGCACTCTTCTACATGCATGTGTGTACATGTGTGTGCGTGTGCGTGTACGTACCTACATACATACAGAGAGGGAAGGAGGGAGGGGAAGAATGAGAAAAAAAGCATCAATTTTTAACCAGAAACTTATTGAAGCCAAAATTCTTTGGTCTCCCAGCAATCTGTCTGTCCTTGGAAAAACTATTAACCACATATGGAAGTAAATCAGCTGAGCCCTATTAGCTGCATGGTCTGTCCTTAATCGCAGAGTTTTTGTCTAGACCAGACATTTACATTTGATTCCCATTTGCAAATCCTGGCCATCCCCAGAGACTCCAGCGTGTTTGTTGTAACGTCCACTGTGCACTTCAAAGGCCATAGCAGATTGCGAGCATTATTGCAAGAAGAGCTAGACATGCTGTGATCCTCTTCAGCCTTGTGCATCTCCTGTCTGGCTGCATTCAAAAGTCCGGACTAGAAGAACCAAAGCCCTGCACATGTGCATTTCAGGGTAGCTTCTTTAGCCATTGCTTTAAAGCTCCTTCCACAGTTAAGTCCCACCAAGCAATCGGCCCCTGAGTAATAAATTACTCTGATATGCAGCCCAACACCCCGGGGGCCTGTCTGTCCACTTGGCAACCTGTGAGAAGGGGTGGGCCCTCTCTGAACTCTGAATGGAAACATTATTTTTCCTCCACCAGAAGCTGTCACCACTCTTCCTTCAGAAGGAAGGTCACACCATCTTTCACAAAAGATTTGCCTGCTTGTAATTACTGCCTGCAGCGTTCAGACAGACGCAATCTTTTAAAATGCTAACTGTGTTAGACTTACGCCCAAGGGATCCCTAGGTACAAATGTAGCGTGGTCTCACCAGTTTGTCTTAGCGGAGACCTAACGGTGCTGATTGAAAACAGCTGAACTAAATCAACAGTTACCTTGAGCCAGGGGCCTTTGGAGAGCAATTAGAGTCAAGGCATGGGTTTTGAACCCAATGTGCTCTGTCAGTCCCAGTGATTTGTGTTTGTTGTACTCAGACTCATTTCCTGCATGAAATACGAGGCTGTGGAAAGAGGAAAAAATTCCCAAGATTAAAACATATTTGACCTCGGTGCATTTGTGAGCGGAGAAGTACACATGTCTAAATGACCACTTGGGTCTGTCGTACAAAGTTCTATTGGTGTTGGCAGCCGGAGCTTCCCGGTCTCAAAGCCACATGAACGGTTTCAAGTTTCAGCCAAAAAAATGTTTTCCACATGCCTCAGTGTGGGCCAATTTACACAGCGGTTTCGTGGCCAAGCGCCGCGTACCAGGCGGCCTTCGCCGGGGTTGGGGAAAACCACAACAGACACACGGCTAATGCCATCGAATCATCTGCTTGACTGTGTCTCCAGATGCATCCAATGCCTAAAAATACTCCAATAAAAAAGGTATTGTTGGACTCCCCGGACTGAAGCAGCAGCCTAAAGAACCTGTTTGTCTAGAGGGAAAGTGGCGACATTGTGCTCCCAGGACTGGAGTCGGCCAAACCACACCGTGCCCGGCGGGTGCCTCTGCTCTTCCGTCCGTCCGTCCGGATGTGTCTTCGCAGGCAGCCTTCATCCCGTCCCGCGGAGCGGTGGGCCCTCCCTGCTAGGTCAAGGCCCCATCTGCCGTCCCCCAGTGGACGGAGGGGGCCCGGCAGCCCGTGGGGGGCCATCGCAGCCCTCCACTCAGCCCACACAAGCCGCCGTGGCCGCCTCCTGTCTTTCTGACTCGTAGCTGGGGGTTGTTCTTGGGTTTGTGGTGTTGTCCGTCGCTATAGAAGAGCTGGCTGTTCCGAAGGTCTTCTGCCTCCCTTGTGTTTGCCTTGGGTGGAGGTTATGTTCACACAGCGAGTCCCACACTGCAGCCCGGCTCCCTCCCGATCACCTGCAGCCCCGTCCAGCGTCCAGCGCATACACGGGACCATGCCAAGCTATTGTTCAAGCTGTTGGCAGCAGGCTGGCTCCCATGGTCCAACTGCCGGGAGAGGAGCGTGTTCGGCTGGAATCGGCTGAGCCAGGAGAGAGGTCAGTCTTACCAATGTTTGTCTTTTTAAACAATATGTATAAACATATACTCACACATATGAATACACATGTCCACCTCAGTGTGTACCTACCACAGACACACGACCTCATTCTCTTCAGACAGTTGTGTGAAGGGGTTTCGGCCACCGCGTCAGGTGATGTCAGGTGATGAGCAGCGCACCTCTAGACCGTGCCACACATTCTGCATTCTCCCCGCCAGCCCGCGGGGCCTGCTCGGCCCTTCTGCCTCGGTACTGCCCCTCAGAACTGCCCACGAGCTGGCCTTCCCGGGACCTTCCCAACCGCCGCCCAGAGCCCTAATCTAAACACAAGCCCGCTCCCACCCTCCGGGGTGACAGGCCCTGAGCAGGGGCCCAGACCCTCTCAAACACCAGGCTCCTGGGGCCCGACGGGAGCTCCCCCCCACGACCCTGCTGAAGTCCCTCCCCCCATTAACCCTGCTGAAGTCCCTCCCCCCATTAACCCTGCTGAAGTCCCTCCTCCCACCACCCTGCTGAAGTCCCTCCCCCCACCACCCTGCTGAAGTCCCTCCCCCCACCACCCTGCTGAAGTCCCTCCTCCCACCACCCTGCTGAAGTCCCTCCCCCCACCACCCTGCTGAAGTCCCTCCCCCCACCACCCTGCTGAAGTCCCTCCTCCCACCACCCTGCTGAAGTCCCTCCCCCCACCACCCTGCTGAAGTCCCTCCCCCCACCACCCTGCTGAAGTCCCTCCTCCCCCACCACCCTGCTGAAGTCCCTCCCCCCACCACCCTGCTGAAGTCCCTCCCCCCCACCACCCTGCTGAAGTCCCTCCCCCCATTAACCCTGCTGAAGTCCCTCCCCCCCACCACCCTGCTGAAGTCCCTCCCCCCCACCACCCTGCTGAAGTCCCTCCCCCCCACCACCCTGCTGAAGTCCCTCCCCCACAAACTCTCCACAAGTCACCCTGGTCCCTCTTGGACTCTCCATGAAAGCTGATCCAGTCTGTTGAGGTTACTTCATGCTCCTTCTTTATTCTAATACCTTTGTGGCTCAGTTTCCTAACACAACCTACTAACCTGAGCACACAAGGACTTTAATAAGGACCTTAGAATGGACTCAGCAATTCCTAACAATGTACTAAGGTCAGATGGCACACACACACACACACACACACACACACACACACACACACACACACACACGCTCAGTCTTTTCCAGATAACTGAGTGTACGTTCCTCTTTTTCCCACCCTCTCACGCTGGCCCCGGCAGTCCTCTCGGGAGGCTGGGACCGGAAGAGCTCGTCCGTGTAGCCCCTCAGGAAGTGACAGCCCACTGGCCATGCATCAGCCCTTGACTGTCTCATCTGCTCTCAAACACAAACCGCTTGCTTAGCTCTCCCATGTCAATGCCAGAGTGAGTGGAGATTTCCAACAGGGAAATCGTTATAAAGTGATGGCCTAGAGAACAGGAAAGCCGTGTGCCAAGGGTGAGCAGGAAGCGCTGAGGATGAGGCCGCTCCGCCAGGCGGGTCTATTGTCCTTGCCTGAGAGCTTTCACTGACTGATTGGACTTCATTGTGTCTTGAAATGCTATTGTTGTTCACTCACAGTTGTTTGTTTCCTCCAGCTGGGAGAGGGCTTCAGACTCTGTTCCCCTTCCCTAGCAGATGCCCTTCGGGAATGAGGTCAGTGGGGTTTGCCAGTTAGATAAAATCCGCGGCTTCCGTCCGTCCGTGGACAATGCTTTCTCCTCTTGACAGCCTTGTGTCCACAGACATCAGCCTGTTCTCCGGAAAGGGAGACCGAGCCGAGCCACCACGTGCTCCCCACTTTGCCAACTAGGAGACGCTTCACTTGCGAAGGGACTTGTGTTCAGATGTTTGGGAGTGCACTTGTGCTTTCGTGGAGAGGGCTGTCGGTCATGACGGCCTCACAAGGCCTTTTGTGTGTCTATCTGATTTGTTTGTTCTTGTTACTGGAAATCAAGCCCAAGGCCCTATTCATGCCAGGCAGATGACCTACCCACAAAGCCCCTCAAACTCAAGACTTAGCCCTGGTCCGCTTCAAGTGCTGTACTAGGGTAGAAACATCATCTTTGCGTTCTAAGATGAAACCCGTCTCCAGTTACAGTTGTCTGGGAATGGGGGTTCACAAGCGAGCTCACGTTCACGCTGGCGCTTTCTTCCAGAAGCACATCTACGATGTTTCGTTACTTACTTTCGCTCGTAGTCACCTAAACCTTCTGCTTGTGGAGTTTCTCCCTTCCTGGTCCAACCAATGTAGAGCCAGGTCTGCCCGGCTTCACTCACCTTAATCAGCATTCCGAGTGTCCAGTCGGGGTCGGGAGATGTGCAGCTGACCCCTCCCCGCTGGAGATCCAAGGTAGGAGGGTTGATCTCACACCAAGGCTAGCCTCAGGGAAAAATACACAATCCTTTCTGAAAAAATAACCAAAAACTAAAACATGTCCCAGGGGCATGGTTTAAGTGGTAAAGTACCTGTCTAGCAAGTACAAGGTCCTGAGTTCAAACCTCATACCACCAAAAAAGTTAATAAGTGCAGGCGCCATCCGAAAAATGTCCAGAGGTGGAGATAATTCACACTGAAGTACACAGGATCTCGTAACTATTGCAGCGTGTTTGCATATAAAGTGGTATACACATTATCAACAAAAATCTTTGATCCATTCCTTCTGGGCAAGACAGTAACACTGATAAGTAAAAGTTCAGAAAATCAAGATTTGCTATCTGTTGACTCAGACGTGTTTCGCTTCTTGCTTTGCTCTAAAATTAAGTGTTCTAGCCAGGCACCAGGGGCTCAACCCTGAGTCCTGCCTACTCAGGAGGCTGAGGTCGGAGGATCCCAGGTCCAGGCCAGCCCGAGAAGGGAAGTCCGTGAGACTCTGCTCTCCAATTAAATGCCAATAAATAAATACATAAAGAGCCAGAGTAGAGCCGTGGCTCAGGTTGGTAGAGTGCCAGTCTGGAGTGAAACACGTAGGGGTCAGCACCCAAGCCGGGGCCTCACGGAGTTCTCTGAGTTATCAACCGCAGAGGGGTGTCCTTAATCCTGAGGATGCTGCTCTCTAGGTCTTAGGCCCCAGCATGAATTTATTTAATTGGATGCAGGGTATTTAGCTTAGCTTAACTTAGTTACTGCTTGCATTTTTTTGTACTTGCCTTTTTACTTTGACATTATTTGGTTTGTTAATTGTTTTTTAAATTATATTTAATGTATTGTACAAGGGGACATCACTTCAACACATCAGTTTATGATAGTTTTTCATTGTATGAAAGGAACTAATCATGTAAAAGTGGTTTATGAAAGCATAAAAGGTAGTTGTAAAAGTGCTGACAGAAATGCACCATTATCATAATCATCATTAGTGCACAACTTTCAGAGATAATACAAAATGCAATGATGTATATGCTGAGAGGAGAAGGAATCTTGAAGCAATTGATTTAAAAAGGGAAACTGTCCAGATGCTGGTGTTTCATGCCAACAACCCTAGCTTCATAGGATGCTGAGATCTGAGGATTACCGTAAAGTCCATGAGACACTTATCTTGCAACCAGCCAGTGGAAAGTCAGAAGTAGACTGTGGCTCTAGTGGTAGAGCACTAGCCTTGGGTAAAAGCACTAAAAGATAGCACCCAGGCCCTGAGTTCAAGTGGTGCGTCCACGTGTATACACACACACACATGTCATGTACACACACAATATACACACACAATACACGCACCATAAATAAAATAAAGTGACACAAAAAGGGAAGAGGAGGAACTCAAGAATAAACAAAGGAGAATGTTGTCAGTGAGACTGGTGGCATCTTGACTTTGGCCTGTTGTCAGTTACCTTCATAAAAGGTGCATGAAGCCACCACCGCTGTGCACTAAGAACTGGATATGCTTCTCACATTAAATAAATGCCTTTGTTCCTATAGAAATGTTTTCCCATATTAAATTGCTGGCTTTTACTGCAGAAGAACGTGGGGCTATCCAACAGTGACATAGTTAAAATTGAATGTTGAATTCTTCAGAACAAAAACAAGCAGAGCGATGTCAGACTTTCTTTAAGCCACAAGTAAAACAAGCTTCAGCGTTACAAACAGATAATGAACTCACAGTGGAAGCACAGGAAATCTTGGCCAGCGTTCCTTTTCATACAGCGTTCATAGATCACGGATGTAATGAACAGCATGTCACATGCGAACCCCTCTGGTCTGTAAGATATGAATCAGCCCTTGGTTACTGAGTAGAATATGCATTGGGAGAAGAGCGTAATGATAGGTCTCTTGGTCATTGCTCAAACCCAGGCTAGAGGAAATTGTCGGTCTGTCATTGATCTGTTTCTCTGATGTGTGATGTGGATTGGGAAGAACTTTGAGACCCATCCCAGGACACCAGGACAGTGTCCAGCAAGGGAAAACATTGCCATGGGATAGAAGACCTCAGGGAAGACCTGCCCATGTGCCCACCTCCCGCTCTTAACAGGGAAATCTCTGGAGAGGATCAGTCGGCCTCTTCACCTTGACTCCGCAGCGCTGAAGAAAGCAGAGTGCGTGGACATAATCAGATGATGCTATGCACCTCTTTAGCATGTGCTGGAAAATGCAGTTCTTCTTTCTACACAGAAGCATGCTGACGTCCCAGAGGGAAATGTTTCTCACTTCGCAAGTGGTGAAACGGAACACAGATAGAGGAAGGAGCCGTCGACGTGCGATGGGATGAGACCCGCGGAGGTGACGGACCTCTTCACCACCAGCACCCGCCTCCCGTCAGGTGCTCCTGCCCACCCCTGCTGGGCCAGGCTGCTGCAGCAACCCCGCACCCGCGTCCAGTGGCTCTGCCGTCCCCCTGCGGGGGAGGACGGCCCTAGATAAAACGACCACGAGACTCCACATCGCTGTTCATTTCACAGTATCTTCATATAAGGGCGCACATAAGGCTTAATCCTTGTATAATTTACAGAATCCTTACATAAATTCCCCTCCAAGAATTGTAGTAGTTTATTTCGCAAGGCCAGCATGACCAGAGGATGTTATAAAAACCTTTCCATTATAATGATTATGAACGCAGATATACACATTGTAAATAAAGTTTTGGTGACTCCAACTTATTAATACAAAAAAAGGACTAATAAATTATGTCCAGGTAGGATTAATTCCAGTGATACAAAATTGCCGTAACAATCTAAAAAGAAATGCTATTCAACAACAACAAAATCCAATATGAAAAGCTGCTAAGAACAAACCCTCAACATAAAAGCAGTATCTGTCAGCCAGGCTCCAGTGGCTCACACCTGTAATCCTAAGGCGGCTAAGATCAGAGGATTGTGGTTCAAAGCCAGCCCGGGCAGGAGAGTCTGTGAGACTCAGATCCCCAATACACCACTCAGAACTAACAGGAAGTGGCGCTGTGGCGCAAGTGGTAGAGCACTCGCCTTGAGCTGAAGAGCTGAGGGACAGTCTCCAGGCCCAGAGTTCAAGCCCCACAACCAACAAAATAAATAAATAACTATAAATAAAAGTAATAAAAATAAAGACCCCTGAAAATGCTAGAAAATATGTCAAGGAGAAATTTAAGAATTCAAAATATTACTTATACCATGTTCATGGACTGGATGATTCAAATGGAAGCACATGAGTTCTATAGATTGACTAACCCCAGCTGGCACTTAAACAAGACTGCTGGGAGGGGTGTGGAAACTGATATGCCCATTTTCAAACAATTGCTTTATTTTAAAAATTATGTGTAAGTAGTTGTACAAAAGAGTTGCCATGGGGGTAAGCAGTTTATAAACACAAAGTATTGATCAGTGTCACCTCCTTCAACATTCTCTCCCCACCCCTTCCCTCACGGTCTCAGAACAACAGCAGCAACCACAAATCTTGGGCGATGCAAGAATGTTCTTTACAAAGGCACAGAAAATGCCATCATTGACAGGATTGATACATTCCTCATTTATGCAGAAATCTTTTTCATTAGTAGACACCAGCAAAAGCAAAAATACAAGGGACAGGGGAGAACTTGTTGACAATAATATAATAAAGCTAAGAGCATCCTCCAAGTTAATAAGAAAACACAAAGCTTTTTGGTAGAAGACAAGAGACTTGAACTGACAGTTTTCACTGTCTTTCAGAAGCTGGACAAAGGTGTTTCGATTCGGCTTAAACATGCCCTTCAAGGGGTGAGAGGATCAAGAAAATGTAATACATGGAGAAATTACCAGAGACACAAGTTGCACTGTTTCCCTCATTTGTGGAAGCTAGAACAAGCCTATGAATCTACAAGTAAACACACTGGATGGTTAAAATGCACGATAAATCATGTAGACTCTGGGCATTCACACACAGTGAGACCAAAGGAGAAAAGTCTTTTCTTAGGAGAGGAACACAAAGGCCCAATACCTACGTGCATCTGATCAAATAAAACACTAAATCAAAATGAGGACTCTCAACAAGAGGACTTTCTTTGTTTTCTTTCCCTTTTGTCTTCTTTATTCATTTATCTGTCTCTGGGAAGGTAAGTGGGAAGGCACAAAAATGGTGAACAAATGCAGCAGTAGTACTCATTAGACACCATGTTGAAAATGAACTGTACAACTTGTGGGTGGACAGTGGAGAGAAAAACTGGGAGAGAGTGAGGGAAGGGATGACATTGTCCAAAAAGAAATGCACTGATTGACTTGTGTAACTTTAACCTCTGCACATTACCTTTATAATAATAAAAACGCACGAAAATGCACTTCTACACAGGCCAGTTTATAAATACCATGCATCTTGACCTGATATTTCACCAAGAGATCACAAACCTATAACACGGTTATCTGCTCTCTTTGTCACTTGGATAACACAAATTAGAACTCCAGTGAAGTATGACTGTAGGCCCAGGAAAATGACTAACAGTGAACAGCAGCAACAACAAAAAATAGTGAAACTGATTATAGATGAGAGCATCTAAACCAAAACAAGCTCTTCCACTGCGGGTGAATGCACAGCGTGCCTTGAATCACTTAGGAAGCCTATTTGGCAATATGTGCATCACATGACTATTTGCTCCAGCAGATTTGCTCACATGGTGATGGAAACACATTCATATACTTGGTAAAAATTCATGTGCAGCCATGTTCATAGCAACATTACAGCAAAAACAATACAACTGCTCAAATAATAATAAAACAAATACATTGTACTAGATCTGTGCGATGAAATACCAGCAGTAAGGGAAAAGACAAATTATCACCATACGCATGTGAGTAAATATAGCAAATACAATGTTAAATGATAGAGCTGATACAAAAGAATATATAATATTTGATTCTAAAACAAGCACAACTAAAATACAGTGATTACTGCACTGGTGGTTCACGCCTGTCATCCTAGTTACTCAGGAGGCTGATATCTGAGGATCCCAGTTCAAAGCCAGTCAGGGCAGGAAAGCCCATGAGACTTATCTCTAATTTACTACCAGAAAACTGGAAGTGGTGCTGTGGCTCAAAGTGGTAGAGCGCTAGCCTTGAACAAAAGAGCTCAGGGATAAAGCCCAGGCCCCGAGTTCAAGCCCCACAACCAACAATTAAAAAAAAGGGGGAATATAGTGAAAGCATAGTTCTCACTGATGAGGAAGGTTTAGGAGAGAGGTACTTACTGGATGCTGATCAATTTGGTATGGACAGGAATTAACAGATGTTCACACTGGTAACCTTTGCTGAGCTGTTGGTACAAGGTTTGTGCATCTCGTAGTACGCCTGCTGCAGCTTGGCCCTGAAGTAAACACACAAACAAAGAAATGAGCAAATCCTTCTAACCAAAGACAAAAGCCAAGAGTTCCTATGATCTTTTTCCTTCTTCTGCTCCATCCCGGTAGATGATAGGGATATTAAAAGTATCTATCTTATACTGAGAATTTTCATGTTTCTTTTTTTTTAACGCGCACACCTCCAATCTAGATCAAGGAACACGGCAAGGCGAACGAGATGTACCCACTGCGTTCCCCAGGGACATGCCAGGGGAGGGGGCTGGCTTAGCACTGGCTTAGCATATGCCAGGCCCTCCCACTCCACCAACAAATAGGGAGGGGGGGACAACGGCATCTCTCAGGACAGAGGAACCTGTGGACAAGGATACTTCTCGCTTCCTGTTACAAAATCTCCAAGGCCTCCAAGGCCACTGATACTAAATTATTTACCTCTGCATACCCAAGTTATGGATATTATAGCAATCCAACATAGTGCACACGGAGGACTGAGTCTATGCAAATGCGATCATAACGATTGCTCCATGAGGCCGCTACCATGTGGTCCTATTGCAAAGCAGGTAAAATTTAATTTGGTAGTGGTGATCTCACATGGAAAGTCACTTGGTTTGTAAGTGGTGTTTAGAGGCAAACCCAGTCAAAGCGTCCTTTAAAGACTTCTCATGATCATAACGTGAGCCTTCCAAGAGAGCAATGGGAAACAGGAGCGGAAGCCTTCGATGTATGTCCATCGAAATCAATTCACTTATTAAGTTTAAACTCCGCAATTCCTCCTCACAAGGCAATGAGATCCTTGAGGAATGGATCGTATTTTATTCAGCCACATTCTCCATTGGCTAATGCAGTCCCTGGCTCCTAACAAATGTTCTTTTTAGTAAGGATCTGTTTAATGAGGTGACCTGAATTTCCATAATTGCAAGGTTACGATAGAATATATCCATTCATTCCATTTGTTTACAGCTGGCAGAAATTTTCTCTCACAAAAAAAAAAAATCTTCACAAGAAGAAAAACAGATACATCAAAGGATTCTGTTCAAATTGCATACTTGTTGGTACTCATTAGGTCATAAATGAACAACTACTTCATGAAAACTACAAAGAGAGTCCCAGTGATTGCTCCAGAAGAATTTTTGCAACCTAGACTATTTTTATAGTCTGTGGACTAGGTCTTCGGTGCAATATTCTTCCATCTTTTACCTCTTCCACGGCCTCCGTGGGATGATTGCTTCTTAACACATTTTCTTTGTATTTATTGGTTTACTTATTTTTAACACATTGTTTTTATGTTTCCTGGACACTTATTTTGTGTGCTGAAGATAAGCTGTCAACACACATACACATCCCCAGAGATCCTTTGGGAGGGAAGAATTATCAAGGTTTCCCCTCCTGCCAAGAAGAGTTCCGCCAGCACACACATACTCTCAATCGTCCCTTCTTCCCACCAACGCTCTGTCCTCGGAGAGGCCCCCGGTTTCCTCACTTTTGGAATGAACGGGATCTACAGAGATGTCTAGATGAGGAATTTACCACCCCATCTCGGAACACTCTAGTCTAACCATCATTACTCAGGTAGTAACAGCCGTGCAATAATTTATGGGAGTGCCATCCGGTCTGATGGCTGCTTTTATTTTTATTTTTTTTTTCCTTTCTGGAAGCTTCTTTCCTTCGTGTCACTTTGGATTGTGATGGATTTATTTTCTTCTATATATTCATCTGAAAGACTTCAGCAATCCCCTCTCAGCATTTGCGGAAGGAAAGATTCATGGTTCTGATGAAACAGTTTTCAACATCTGTCAGTACTATGCTCCTGAAAACTTTCTAGTGGCGTATATTTGGTGTTCTAAAAAATTATGTAATATCCAGGATGACACTTAGAAACCTCTGAGCTGTCAGACCCCCAGTGTCTGGCTCATTCATAAGAAAAATCAAAACGTTCTGGAATATTCAGACTATTCTCTCCCTTGTTGGTGTTATGTATGAGTGTATGTGTGTGTGTATGTGCCTAAGCTAAGCTATACCGCCTGGTATCTGACCTCTTTGCACAACCTTGGAGAGATGATCTTTGACTAGTGATTGAGTTATATCAACCAAATGCACTATACGCTGAAAGTTAATGTCCATCACAGCTTAGTACTACAGTACCCCAAAGAGTGTGTCTGTCTGTCTTTCTGTTTGTTCTTTCTCTCTCTCTCTCTCTCTCTCTCTCTCTCTCTCTCTCTCTCTCTCTCTCTCTCTCTCTCTCTCTCTCTCTCTCTCTCTCTCTTTCTCTCTCTCTCTTTCTCTTATGATAAATACAGGTTTCATATGATAAAGTACTAGGAACATGTACATAACATCTCTGTGTTGTGAATTAGGTTTGCTTTTAGCACATTTTCTTTTTGCTTGGAGTGTCTCAGAAACAATTCAGATTTTTTTCCTCTGGGTACAAGCAGTGAAAAAGGCTGTAATTTAATTTTTAAAAGAATGGATGGGGATAGAAGCACAGAGGGTAACATAAAGAAGCAATAATAAGAAACTCCCATTGCAAGGTTACAAAGGACCAATCAGAGCCAAGGAAATGAGGAGAGTTTGGTGAACCAGCCAGGAATGATGAGTGGCAGGCAGGGTCCAAGGCCTCCGTGTGTCAGGAACGAGTTCAGGGGATGGCCGATCACTGGGCATGTGGAAGTTCTAATTCTTCATCAGGATTTGATTTCTGGAAGGAATTCTGATTGGCCTGGGTTGAGTCACACACCTCTCTCTGGCTAGAGGAAGGCAGAAAGTCTCGACAGATATATTGAACCAATTATCTTCTGCAATGTAGTGAGCGATGCCAGGATTCAGTGCTTTAAAATTACACGTGTATGCTTTGTGTCTGCAGGTAGGTTCTGGACCCGCTGATGTAGCTTGATCCAGACTGTGTCTCTGTGTAAAGATCTGGGTCAGGTGATAAAGGTCCATGTCAGGTGAATTCATTTTGGGACCCAGATGCAATGATTCAGCAGGAAACTCATGCACAAGAACTTAAGTCTTTGATTGCACTGAAGTGATTAAGTACCCCACTGACCCCAAGTTCACTGATGAGAAGCAAACTCAGCATTTCGTGCTGGTGACAGCAGAGGATCAATGCTGAAAGGGGACCATCCACTAGCGTTGGGGTAAGTACCCAAGAGCCGAAATGACTCACCCCAAATAAATTAGAATGCTTATTTTAATCACAGGAAGGGTAGCCAAAAAATAAGGAAGAAATGAGACGAACAAGTGCCCAGCTCCTGAAGGGTTGGTCCTCACCCATAGTTTACAAACTGCCCCTTGGAGAGGTCCGGCTCAGCGAGACTTCACAAACCAATTAGCTTCCAGGAGCCAACAACATCAACTTTCTGGCAGGGATGTGAGAAGAGCCTTAAGGTATAAACAGAAGCCATCCGTCATATAACGGGCCTGCTTTTAGGAGGTGCACGGAAAAGCGATTGTAATTTCGGTACATTAAGACAGAAAAATCACATGGAAGAGGAGGGATAGTTCTGTCACGCGTTGAAGGAAGGCCCCTGAGCCTCTGATAAATTAGCCCCAAGAAATATGTCCAGGTCTTCTGACGTCCGGAGCTGGCCACTTCTGCGGCGGGGCTCTCACAGACTGAAGGTTGTACTTTTGCCCTGGGACATATTCATAAAACATGAAGGATACAATACTTAAATAGGTCAAAGGGTCTTCTAATACCAGAACCCATAACTAGATCGTGGTGATGGCAATAAGTTATATACTCAGGCACCGTTCCTGAGGATTTTACACTGTCTGTGTTGAAGCCCTAATTTTGATTTTTTAAAAAAAAAATGGAAACTCCAAAATACTCTAAGTGATTGAAAGCTTTACCCAGAATCTACTGAAACCAGAACTTTAAGAATGAAAAATACTGACATCCCGAGTGAGTAGGGATGTGACTTTCTTTCCAACGCTGCAAGTATTTGTGCAATCAGCACTAGACTGGTCAGCTTTGCGCTGTTATGACAAAATGCCCAGGGGGATCCACGTAGAGGAACGTCGGAGTTTTCCATGGTGAGCCGGATTTTCCATTACCATGATATTCTGCTCAGACGATCGTGTGCTGCAGTGTAACTGCTCGCGTCCCAGTGGACACAAACAGAAGGAGAGTTTGCTTTTGTAACAAAGCCTGTCCACCCAGGCCCAGTAAATTGTGACTCCATCAGCAGATGCATCCATTTTATATATTAGGTCAGGGGTGTCATGATACAGCATCTCCCACAGCTTCTGAACACCGAAGGACCAAGCCTTCGACACAGGAGTGTTTTGAAGACATTTTAGATCCAAGCGCTAGAAGACATCTCAAGTCTCCCAGGCTGTTCAGCGTTCATTGCTCCTCTCCCTTCTGTCTTCTCCATGTGAATGCTTAGGCACTATTGTGCTGATCTGATTCACTAAAGTGAATGGATACAAACCTAAGATTTCCAGAAATCTGAATTGCCTTCATTTATGCTTCAAACGCGAATGGGTTCATGCGTGTTCCCGTGTTCTAAGTGCTTATGGCTTGACTTAGTCTTTGCTTGCTGCAAGCTGAGCAAAGTGTGTGTGGAAAATAAAGCCCGTCGCCTGGTGCCGGCAGCTCACGCATGTAATCCAAGCTGCCCAGGAGGCTGAAATCCGAAGACTGCGGTTTGGAGACAGCTCAAGACAGGAAAGTCTGTGAGACCCTTGTCTCCAACGAACCAGCAAGAAGAACAAGAAGGCAGAAGTGGAGCTGGAGTGCTAGCCTTGAGCAAACAAGCCCCACTGGAGTTCAAGCCCTAATCCCAACACAGGCAGAGAACGAACAGACATAAACGTGCCGCTTTGGTCCTGCAGGCAGAAGGGTACCAGTCACGAACAGAGAGACAGCACGGACAGGTCCGTGGGACAAAACCTCCAGAGCCAAGTGTCAGCCTTCAGTGAGATGTGAAACGAAAGCCGAACAAAGACAAGAGTTGAAAATGAGAGGAATACAAGGCAGAGAGGAGGAGGGGGGAGTGGGCTGGGAGCACCCTGGGCCTGAACTGGCCGCGGCAGCGCATGGGAGAGACGCAGCTCATCACACCCAGGTGGGGGGCAGCCGCCCACAAGGAGGAAAGGTGGTCTCCAGGAAGGACAGATACACTGAAAATTCAACCCAGGAGAGGAAAAGAGTGTTTGCAGTTTTCTGAGATGAGATTCAAGGCTGAAGTCACAGTCTGGCAGCCAAACCAAAGAAATTCGGTTCCCTCGGAAAGATTTATGTCTCCCAGGGTCGAGAAATACGTCGGGCTGCCGATATTTCATAACGCGACGGAGAAAGAAATACTACCTACTTGAGTGCTTGGCTTGGGATTTTTTCACATTTGTTTGGCAAGATATTTTTCATTTTGATGGAGGGAGTGGGGATCATTGGTGTCACTTCCTCGGAAGACCTCAAAGCCGCTGCTCAAATTAGCAAGTGGTTCACAATACATAGACTCTCTAAATGAAAATAAATTAACACAACCTGTAAAACTCATAACCTTTCTGTTCCAAAACCCTTTGAGATCACATTACCATCAAAGAGAAGTGAAAGAAACATAACGAAACCCTTTGGGAATTCCAGCTAATAATTGAAAAGTCTAATGCAAGTCTAACTCTGCCATTTGCTATTTGCATGACCTTGAGAAAATACCAACCCCTCAGTTCCAAGGGTTTCTTATCTTTAGAGTTAATAAAATAATTTCCTTCATGGTGTGCAGAGGATTAAACAACGTAAGTTCTTGGAATTATGCTTGACACTCCGTAAGGAGTGTATTACACATGGGGCACACTCTGGGTATTATTGCACATTCTGGAATTTCTGAGATATCCCAATTTCAAATATTCTTTAGGAGCATAGTCATATTATCATGGAAATCCCCCAAAGATACCAATTAACTACGATTTTAGGTCGCCTTGGCCTCTAGGAAGTGGTGGGAAATGCCCTTCTTGGGGTATATGTTTTCAATTACGGTTCTGGAAATGGGCTCACGTCAAACAATGGGAAGGAAAATGCCCTCCAAACCATGCCGGATCCACTATGGTATTGCCTGGCATTGTCACCCGCTCTTCTCATAAATACACCATTTCCTACGTCTGTTTTCCCCAGAGCAGGACCAAGCGTCTCTGTCACAGTCCTCTGCAAACACTGCTTCTTGGCTTTAATACCCTCACAGGCCAGCAAACTTCCCTCCCTCAGACATCTTCCCTTTTTCTTTTTCCATTCCTCCCCTCTCCCTTTCTTCTTTCTACTAACTTGCAAAAGTCTTTGAGTCTCTGCTATGCTCCCGAGACTGAGTTCTTCTTTCCCCAGTTCCACAATGTTAGTGAGTAACCAGGTCGTTTTCAGACAGATTCCTCCCTTTTACGATGCTCTCCTAACGGCTGAGCGGCCGGTTCCGGCTCTGCTCTACCCCCGCGATGCTCCGTCTCTCAACGGCCTTTGCTCTGTTCCCGACTCCACGAACAAGCCACACGGTCCACAGACGGTTTGACTAAGTGGAGACCCGGGGGCCCTGCTTTGCCTTTTACCTGCCGTCTCAGTGGCCACAATGTAAGCCAGGAAGCTCCCAGATCCCCAACGTCCACCTTGTGGTTGACATTCATGAGGCTCGCCTGACCCAGTGTAAACCTAGCGGTGTATTTACCTTCTCTTCTCTGTGTTGTTACTTAATTCCTACCACCATGCCGCCCTCCCCGGCCAGCAGTCTGAAGAAGAGGCAGTCTCCTCTTTAGACCCTGCCAGTCCTTTCCCGAGTCACGAGTCCTGTTTCTCCCCCGCCCCGCCGACTCCATAGGTAGCTATCTTCAAATCTCTGCTAACTTGTTTTCTATGACAGGCCGCTTTTCACTTCACTACCTCTCGCCATTGGTCTTTTCATCTTTCAGTCTGCTCAGTTATCTCTCCTAGGCAAAACCTCTGTCCATGGCACACATCGACGTCTGTGTATCTGGACCCATCATTGCTTGGGTTCAGACTCTGCGTTTCTGAGAAGAGACCTGGATAGTCTGAAGTCTTGGCGCAATGGCTGGAGCATTCATTATGTCTCTGAAGCTTTCACTAAATGGAACTGTAAGCTCAGGTTACTCTTTTCTGATCACAGGCCTGTATGGCACACGCCGTCGAACAATCTCCTAGCAAGCGTGAAACTTGTGCAAACACCACCACGGCCCAAAGCAGAATGAATGTCCTCTCATACTGTGTGAACTGCCGTGACCTGGCCCCCGTTAGGTCCTGACTTCATGATTACCCAGCGTCCCCCATCTTGCAGAGTAGAGACACTGACTGGTTCTCTAGCCCATGAAGACCTTTTTCTAGGGAGTTTGCTGGTCCCCCTTCAACACACACATAAGAAAACCTCTTCCAACAGGTCTTCCAACAGCTCCCTCCCCTCAGCTCAGTGTTACCTGCTAGACTGCAGTCTTCTGAAACCCAATCATGTGTTGCCTGGTTCAGCTTCTACCCATTTTATTACTTTACTTTGTTTCCTTAAAAACAAGTACTCTTCACAAGCTAAAATTACTGCCTCGTTTGTGAGGCTCACCAGGTCTGTTCTGAGGGTGTTTAGTCCTCACCGACTGCAAACAAGGAAGGTCCCAGCTGCCACCCAGCTGCCAATGGTCCTTTGAGGGTTGAAGGCCCCCTCACCTCCAGCCCTGGCCGCCCCCTCGCAGCCTGCCCTGACATTACGAGAAGGTACACGAAACATCTCTCATTCATTCTGCATTGGCTGATGCAACCCTTCCTATTTCCAGAAAGATCTTAGAGCATCAAAATCCAAGTTAAAACCAGGGGAACTTAAGAAAGTTAAAACTAGTTCAAACTAGAAGACAGACCTCATCTTAAGGACCTCTTCTTTAGATAGTTGGGAAAGAAATTGAAATACACAGCTAGTTTACCCGAAATCAGCCAGTTAGTCAGAAAATCCAGATAAAATCCCAGATGCTCAGGAGCTTCTCTACTAAAACACATTGAACTGATGTTAAATGAAAAAATATTATATACATTTTCACTGTGACTATGCTAAAATATTTTCAGTATATGTTTTATCTTATGGTATGCAAAGAAAGTGACAACACACAAGCATATATATGTACGCATTATGTATACATATATGTATAGGTATGTCTATGTGTATGTATATTATCTAAGTATGAATATGTGTATGTTTATATAAGTATGCACATGTATGTGTACAGATATCTATATGTGTATTATAGTTATATGTGTGCATATCATTATATATGCATATGTAATCTGTGCCATTTTGGAGCTAGAACTAATGGCTCATGTTCTCACGTGGCTTTCCACCAAGACTTTCCAGCCATACCTCCCACTTGGGCCACTTCCTGCTTCTTTGCTGGTTAATGAAAGATAAGGGTCTCACAGACTGGGCTGGCTTTGAGTTCAGATCTGAGACTCATGAAGCGCTAGGATTGCAGGGATGAGCCACCATCCCAGCTTTACATGTACTGACTTTCATTTGTAAAAACCACAGTATTTCAAGGACAAATCATTTGTTTCAATGTAAGCATTTATTCATCTTCACTATATGCTTCAACCTCTCAAGTTGTAATCTTCATTATTGTATAATTTCTAAGATTAAAGCTCTAGAGCAATTGGGGAGTAATTTAGTCACAATGTATGTACATATTAAATCATTATATATGCCCGGTGCTGGTGGCTCACGCCTGTAATCCTAGCTACTCAGGAGGCTGAGATCTGAGGATTGTGGTTCAAAGCCAGCCCAGGCCCTAGAGTCCATGAAACTCTTATCTCCAATAAACCACTCAGAAAGTGGTGTTGTGGCTCAAGCCTTGAGCTGAAGAGCTGAGGGACAGCACCTAGGCCCAGAGTTCAGGCCTCATGACCGGACCAAAAAAAGTAAATCTCCTTCCGAGATACTGCATCTGTTCCCTTCATGCCACCAGCCTGCGCATCCGCACCCACACTTCCACCAGCGTTTAAACTTCTTCCAAACGCCAAAGGTTTGCCCACACAGTGGGGCTTATTCCTCCTCCCATCGGAAGCACACGCTCAGTTTGAATCACAGATCATCACTAGAGATCCACAATGCCATTTAGAACATATTCACATCCTAGGCAGTTTCCATGTTTACTGTGTCAGCTTGAATTTTGCCAGAGAACGTTTGTCATTTTACTCAAGAGCAGACCTACGGGTAATCATTTAATCAAAGCGACACCAGTGATTGCTACTTGTACAGAAAATTATAAAGCTACATCAGGAATAAAGGCAGGATTGCCAAGTGTAAATCGGCACTGCTTTTGTAAAGTGCTGGGTAAGAATGAGTAACTACAGCCTTAAATTTGGAGGAAACGGAAGAAGGAGACTCATTCTTTGGTCGGAATCACATTTCTTAATGTTCATTTCCTCTCGCTCATCTCCTCAAAGACACATAATGAAAATTCACAGAGGACACATCGGAGACCTCCTCATTAGAATTCTCACAGGGCAGGAAAAAAGTACTATCCCAGCGTTGACGTCTCTGATAAACGCTTTGTTTCTAAAATTCAGAAGGCAAAACAAAGGACATTGGAAAACAGTCAGTGAGATTTTTATGCATCACCATGATTGCACAGCAAAAATATACACTGAGGTGGTAATTTCTGAAATATTCAGTCCTAATAGTCACGTGAAGAAGTTTCCATTGGTTAAAAAAATGTTACTCCTCTGAAAAGATGCCTTGAAAGTTTGAAGTAGATTATGTTTTTGTTAAATGATTCTGTCTTAGTTTCATTGTCTCTAGAGGATTGAATGGTTAGTACATTCCTGTGCAGAGAGGGCATCTCAGCAACCAGGTGGATGTGCATCCTAGCAAGGAAGCAAATGCAACTTCCTAAAGATAACACAGCGAGGGGCTCTCCTATTACCCCTCCCAATAATATACTTTAGCAAAACCACCACAACTGTTAAGTAAACGTTGCCTTCTCAGATGCTGGTATTAAAAAGGGCTCGATAGGTACCCCCAAAAGAGGAATTGAGGCCTACCTCCTTTATGGCTCATCAAATGATGGGTGATACATGATTGAAACAGAATCTTATCAGAGCAAAACACATCCTCTGTGTGGAAATACCGCATGGCAGATTGTGCTACTTCTCCACCCTAGCAAAAGAGATAGGGGCTTTAAGTCATAATGCCTCTTTGTGAGTTCAGAGGAATGGTGCTTGGCTGACTTCACGGGAGGCTCAGAACATCACGTGACTCACTGTCCTGAGCAATAAACAGGACTTTCTGGGCATCGTGTTTAACAATCACAAGAGAGGCTTTGCCTCTGGCATGAAATCACCCTAAAAATGTTTGTGGCCACGGTGATAGATGGCTCTCCGAGGCTTAAGGCCATGCTGTAAAAATCTGGTGAATCTCCTGAGTTCCTGGAAGGAATCGGTGTCTCTTCCACAGAGGATGAGCATACTTTTATCTGTAAAGTAGAAGCTGGAAGAATGGATTCTGACTTATGCTGGCTTTGGGAAGAGCCGGCAGAGAGAGGGCAGCTAAGTGCAGGTTAAATCCAGATAAATCTGCTCAACAGGACTGCAGCGCTAGACAAACTGAGGGTTAAATACTTGCAACCAGCATAGAAAAGAAAGCGAAATGCAAGCATCATTTGCGCAGGCTTGGCCACTAGATACGAACTGCAGTGATAAAAAATCATATCCAAAGAGGGAATTTCATCACTGCTTCGTGACTACCTTCATGGCTTCCCACGCTGTACGAAGGGCCCCATGGCCTTGCGGCCTGCCCCTTCGTCCGGATCCCAGAACAAAGATGACCACGAGATAAGCAGCAGCCACGCCACAGACCATCGGCCCATCCGTATCCTGGGGGCTTGCCACTGAAAGTTGGGATTGTTGCTACAGTGGCATAATCTTACCCACTCTTTCGTGTCAGGATTGTGCTGTTGTGAAGAGGAAACCCGTGGTGTTTGGATACTTGATGTCTTTGTAGCGGTGTCTGCGAATACTGAGTTGCTATCCTCCCAGTGGTGGACCAGGCTGGAACAAGGGACGGAAGCTCAGGAGCCCGGGGGAAGGACTACCAGGAGCTGATAACCACAAACGAACAAAACACCAAACACAAGGCCAAGAGTCGACATCACTAGGGGTTCGGATGTGGCTGGAGGCCTGAGTACCAGACTCGGGCGAGTGGAACCATTTTTCTGTCAGACTGTCTAGATGTTTAATAAACCAATAGCAGGCTAGGCCCCAGTGACCCATACACACAACGGGCCAAAGGAAGCTGCTAGAAGCATAGCTGTCTATCTTGTCAGGTGCCCAGTGGTTCCTTAGACGCTCAGCATCTGCAGTCTGAGTTCTCCATGCTTGTCGAGGGGGCTGGGAGAGCAGTTCATGATCAGCCAGACGCCTTGATCATTTGGACAGGCTTCCAAGCAAAATCAAAGCATTGGGAGGCAGTCAGGGCTAGATGTCTGGTGGGGACACACATTTAGATGGCGTGTCAGACATTATCGGCACGAGTTTACCTAAGGCAAATCTTTGGGCATTCAAACTCACAGCGGTAAATTTCTCTCCCTTTTCATGGTGTTTATAGCTTTTCTGAATGCTATAATGTTCATCTGCCCAAATTAGCTTTTAAAATAGGAAATGGGCAATCAGTTCTGAATCGGTTAACAGAGAGACTAACCGTTACAGTGATAGGGCTGGTGCTGAAGGTATGAAAAAAATACCACGGCTGCTGATGCTGAATTCACCACGTGGCTTTTTCCCATAGGTTGTTTAGTGCGGGGAAACTGACCGATTACTTGAAATAGCCATCACCTGGGCCTAATGTGCTTCATTAGCGGGGAGGCAGGCTCCCCATCGACCCAGAGGGCACATGGCAGGCATCCAAACCAATAATCAGGAGAGGACTCCAGTGATTTCCATTTCTGGCCTCAGCATTGAATCCTGTGAGACAATTAAATCTGACACTCAGCCATTACTGGCTGATAAAAAAAGAAGCAAAACACCGCTGGGAACCTGGACCACCAGTGACAATGAAAAGTAATCATAAGGGCTTTAGGCCTGAAATTCCAGAGATCGGAAGGCTGGTGATTCAAGGACAACGCAGAGAAAAGTTCGTGAGAGACCTCCATCACAACACACAAACCAGGTGTGATCGGCACGTCTCTAATTCCATCCACGAGTAGGCGTAGGAAGAAGGTCAGGGTCTGACGCATGTCAAGTTCAACTTGATCCAAGTGGAACACAGAAGACTCTATCTGACCCATACACAGAAACCAAAAGAGCTGGACGGATGGTTCAGGTGGTAAGGAAAGGTCCTCAGTTCAAATGTCAGTGCGCCAAAAATTAATTAATTAATTATGCAAAATGTACCAAGAGAGTCTAGTGCTCAGACATGTATGAGGGAGTGAGAGGCGACGTAGCTGGTGAATCAGAATTAACACGGGAACAGAGAGAGAATTCTGACTACTTTCAAATTTCAACATGCCTAAGAAAGCCCGGATGGTCTTGTTTACAGACAGAGGTGGAGACTAAGAATCTGCGTCTTTATTTTTTGCCAGTCCTGGAGTTTGAACTCAGGGCTGAGTTTGAACTCAGCCACACAGCCAGCTTTGCTTTACTTTATCTGGTTATTCTGGAGATGGAATCTTTGTTTCCTACGAACCTCAATCCTTGAGGCCTCCACCTCCTGAGCAGGGTTGACAGGTATAAGCCACTGGACCACGATGAAAACCTCCGTTACTAACGTGGGGCCGTTGGACCAGGCCCTGGCCTCTCCCAGACCAGCAAAGAACTAGAGTAAGCCAGTCAGACGGGTCCCGGTGACCTCAGCCTCCCAGCCCACACTCCTCTCCGAGATCACACTAGCAAGTTGGAGTGGAGCCTTCCAGGTGTGCGGATGAGCCCGAGGGATTTCAAAGCACCAGAACAGCATTGGATAAACCAGTTGGTGGTGCCGGTCATCGAGTTCCTTTTCAACTCTGATAGAGCGGAAGAACTTGGAACAGCCGAGCACATGGAGCCAGAAAGGAGTACAAAGATAGGAACCTTCTGAATGGAATCAAAGTCTGTGCCGGGCGGTAGCATGCCCTACAAAACCGTGGCAAAGATCACTTCACGGAGAGAAGTTAAACAGCGTCTCGGGGTATCTCTAAAATTCTTGAGGTGTCTGGGATAGTTTTATTCAACATATAATATGTCAAATGTACTGTATTAGTAGGTGGTAGTGGTAAATACCATGATTTCCTTTTTAACTTTCAATTCTGCATGACTTCAGGGAAAAATATCAGTCCAGGGTTTGTATGTAGTTAGCAGTTCTCTAATACCAGCTAATAACCCACTTTAATAGCAAGACACCACTAACCAAACTTGAAGAAACAGAAAGAGCTTTGATTTATTATAATTATTAAAATGAGATTCTGTCTTCAATGAACCAGCAAAATGTTGGACTACAGCATGACTCATGTGGTAGAGCACCAGACTGGAGCAACGAAGTTCAAGGGTTAGAGTCCTTGACAATTATCATTACTCTGTTTCCAGAAAGTGATACATTTATTTCCATTTCTGCTAGTAAGACACATTTTTTAATAGATTTAAGTAAATAAGCGTAATTTCCTTAAATAAAAATTAGTTGCACTACAATAGAAACCGATACAACGAAAAGCAGGAAAGTGGTATTTGAATAGTTGAAGTTTAGAAAATCTTTCTTGGAAAAGGCAGACATTATTAAATCTTACGTTGTTTACAAACTCTGGTCCTAAAAAAGATTTTGCATTGATTTGTTTCAGAAAAACTGTTCATAAAATAAACTTAAAAGCAAATTAAATTCAATCACTATGTGTTTACTGAAATGAGTGATTTTTAAGATTCAAAATGTTTTCCTGATTTTTATCTATTTTTTTTCATGTAAACAATTTTGTGGGCTCAGTTGAATATCACAATTTACTAATGACTTGATTCAGCAAATACAAAAGCTGTTTTCCACATGATTCATGGAATTGAGGCCTAATTTATATTTAGAGAAAAAATGGCCATTTTTTGTATATTCAAAATAGTGGTTGCTTTCTCCTAATTGGTGTCTACTCATTAGCCATCTTCACAGACATTTCCTTTTCCTTTCTTTTATTTTTCTCTCCTTTCTTTTTATTTCTTTTCTTCTTTTCTTCCCATTTATCCTGGTTCTGGGGCTTGAACTCAGGGCCTGTCCTCCTTGTGTCTTTCTTGATCGTGGCTGGTGCAGTACCCTTTGAACCATATCTTTAGTCTTGTGTTTTGCTGGCTAATTGAAGATGGAGTCTCACAGATATTTGCCCCCTGGGTTTCCAACTATCATCCTCAAAGTTTCACTCTCCTGAATAGCTAGAATTATATGCGAGAGCCACTTGTACCCAGAAGCCAATTAAAAAAAATAAACACAAGAAATTTGCTTTCCTTTTGCAGTGCTTTTGAAAGTTACCCACTATACTGAGTACAGAGGCTCTCACGGGCCTTGGCCGAGCTGTTGAGAAGGTAAGAGTCCATGATAAATGAATTTCTGCTCATTGTGCATCCGGTCTTTGGACCGTCACTGACCTTTTTTATTTTTGTGCTGGTCCTGGGGCTTGAACTCAGGGCCTGGAGGCTGTCTCTGAGAAGTTTTTGTGCGAGGATAGTGCTCTACCACTTGAACCCAGCTCCGCTCCTGGCTCTTTTGTTTTTTGATGGTTAATTAGAGATAACAGTCTCACAGATTTTCCTGCCCGGGCTGGCTTTGAAGCGTGCTGAGCAGATCTCAGCCTCCAGCCTAGCTAGGATGACAGCTGTGAGCCACTGGCACCCAGAGAACTGTCTTTCTTCTCTCTCTCTAGTTCCGATGACTTCACAAGTTTCATCTCCAGAAATAGGCTTCGTCCTTCCATGGCCAGCTGGGCCAACGATGTTAGTGAATCCTTATCTCAAACAAGAAGCTGAGCACGCCGGCGCATTCTGGTGTGTGGGAGGCAGAGGTAAGAGGATTGTAGTCCGAGGCCATTCAAGGGCAAAAGCCTGAGATCCTATCTAGAAAGATAACTAGCATTAAAAGGGTTGGACACATCGCTCAAGTAGGAAAATGCCTACCTAGCAAGTCAGAGGCTCCAGTACCACCAGAGAGAGAGAACAAGAGACAGAGAAAGACAGACAGACAGAGACAGACAGAGACAGAGAAGATTTTTGAAAGCTAAAGGGTAGAAAAGAGGAAGATGGTTTCTGAGATTTCATTATAAGAGTAGCAGGAACTCAGGGAAGCCAAGCAAGATTTCTGCCCCAAAGCCAGGGCCTCGCGGAGCCGCAGGTGCTGAGCCCGGGCTGTCTGCATCCACTCCCTTGACCCTTAGAGTCCGAGGCCGCTCTGGTCCTGCAGAAGTGGCCTGCGCCCTTCCAGCCCGGCTCTCCTTCCCTCCCCCGCCGGGATCTCAGGAAGGAGGGACACTCGTGAACCGTGGAGGGGGCGAGATATCTCCCAGACACCGACAGAGGCCCAGGACACCAGGAACATTTTGAAAGAAGTCAAGGTGTCAACGATAGATAGGGCGACATGCTTGCTACTGCGAATGATGGCTTCTTCCAGTCCACGCTGGGAAGGGCCGACTCCACCTGGAGGGCCTCTCGGGTTCTGGGACAGAACAAGGGACACGCAGTAATAGGACTGTGGTTCGTAGGGCCCAGGGCAGGGACGATCCAGGGCTGCGGACAGCCCCGACTCAGGCCAGAGGCCTGGCAAGTCCCATGGAAGGAGAACGCGGAGGGGGGAAGGGAAGCCGGCAGAGCCTGTGGCACATCGCAGAGGAAAAACGCCACACAGACCACCAGGCCCTGCCACGCCAGGCCACGGCCAGCAGAGCACCCAAAAAGCAAACGCCCAGCTCGTCACGTGAAGCAGGATTATGGTAGAAAATAGGACTCTGACCGTAAAAGTGCGTCTGAAGTTGGCCGTCGTGAGCGAGTTTTAGCAGACCTATTGCCTCTCCATGTCAGGCCTCGCCCGAGATTCCAGTAAAACAGTGCTGGAACCCTGGCCTGGGGGGCTGGCGGACACTGAGGAGGTGGGCAGTGTCCTCTGTCCTGGAGGGGGCTCAGGGGGGTCGATTCCTCTGCTAGGCCCATCCAGGACCACAGGGGAGGGATGCTGGTGTCAGCTGATGGGGACACAGCCAAGCCGGTGTCAGCTGATGGGGGACACAGCCAGGCCGGCATCAGCTGATGGGGGACACAGCCAAGCTCGGGCTGACTATGGTAAGATGCCGCACACCACAGTCCTACACAGGGCCAGCCGAGAGACACGGACCACAGCTCCATCCCTGGGTGGGGCATTACTGCATAACCACCTGCTGGGCTTCCCTTAATTCACTTCTCCCTGTCCTCCCTTCCTATCCCCTCTTTCCTTCTTCCCCTCTTTCCTTCTTTCCTCCCTTCCTTCCTCCCTCCCTCCCTCCTTCCCTCCCTTCCTCCCTCCCTTCAGCTTCCTTCCTCCCTTCCTTCCTTCCTCCCTTCCTTCCTTCCTTCCTTCCTTCCTTCCTTCCTTCCTTCCTCCCTCCCTCCCTCTCCCTTTCTCTCTTTCTCTTCCTTCCTTCCTTCCTGCCTCCCTCCTTCCCTCCCTCCCTTCCTTTCTTCCTTCCTTCCTTCCTTCCCTCCTTCCTTCCCTCCTTCCTTCTTCCCTCCCTCCCCTCTTTCTTTCTTTCTTTCTTTCTTTCTTTCTTTCTTTCTTTCTTTCTTTCTTTCTTTCTTTCTTTCTTTCTTTCTTTCTTTCTTTCTTTCTTTCCTTCTTTCTTTCTTCTTGGGAGTTTCATTTGATTATCCTTTTTAGAATCTAAACATGATGGCTCACATTATTGGTTTGAGAACTTCTTTTCTGTTGCCAGCAACTTAAGACTGAAAGTATTTGTTTCTTTACTGCGGCGTTAACTGTATCATGAAAGTTTTGATACATTGTATTTTCATTTTTTTTAATTCAGTGCAAGCTCCTATGAAATTTCATGACTTGTATAGAAATATATTATCTAGTTTGGAAATCTTTGAGAATTCCCATATATCTCTCATCTATTGATTTTTTTATACTAGGTACATACCATTCTTTATTTACCTTCAGTTCCCCTCAATTTCTTCAGATATAGCTGATAGACATCGCGTGCTCTCCCATGGCAAACATTCCAGCTACATTCTACTCTTGCTGAAGAGCTCGCTGAGCGTGGAGTAGTCAGATCTTCTACATTGATTTTATGTCTCCTTGTTCTGCCAATTGTGTGAGCGAAGTACTGAAACCTATGGTGAAATTTCTTTAAAATTCAGTTTTATCTATCATGAGCATTTCTGAGCTATTTGTCCTTTGTTATTATTCAGTAGCCCTCTTTTACCCAGCCTGCTCCTCCCTCTGAAGTTACTTTGTCTGGTGTCAATATAATAACTCCAGTTTTATTTTGAATAGCGTTCTTCCACAGAGTATCTTCATCTATCCTTTTATTTGGAATCTACCTATATATTTAAAATAGCTATTTTTTAGACTGTATATTTTTGAGTAATTGTATCCAACCTGATAGTTTTCTCATAGCTTTTCTATTCTAATTAGAATTTATAAACCATTTTTGTTTATATGATTTATATAAATCTGCTATCTTGTTCTTTATCTTCTAGTGTTTTCCATTTATTTAAAATTCCTTTTCTGACTTATTTTCTATCAGTTGAATATTTAACTATGTCATTTAATTGCTAATCTTGGAATCTTAGTTGTATTTCTTTGTAAGTTTTATTATTGTTGCAGTTTTTCATTTGTCTTATTTTTAACATTTTATATTCTCTGGATTTATCAAATATATAAAAATGTATTTGTCACAACGAATGGACCGATACCGAGTGATACTCTTTAAGCTTTATAATTTGTTCAGATTTGACTTTTTTTATAATGTCCTTTTAGTTTCTAGGGTCTATTCCATGAAATGCATTTCTATACACTCATCATTTCTATTTAGCTGGTTCTCAACTGTAACAATTGCATAATTTCCTCATTTTAATTACCTTCAATGGCACTGTTCAGGATCTGTTGTAGAATCTCCATCAGTTTGGTCTTGTCTAGTGAATTTATTAGGCTGATGTTATCGATTTTGAGAAGGAAGATAAGGCAGGTAATTTGCCATTCTTACCATAGCTCATCCAAGCTTGAGCTATGAACCTGATCGATCTCTAATAATGTTCACCTTCATCGCCTGCTTGTGGATCCTCTGTCTCTTAGACACATACCCCTAATTCTACTCTTCAATAGTGTTTGCTTGTCTTTTCCCTTATACATTTACCATCCTCTCCAATCAGCTTTAGAAGGAAGTCACTAAGTATGTTCAATTCTTAAGGGTGCATAGTTAATACTTGTACAGAGTAGTAGCTATATCATTTGAAATTCTTTTATATAATACAGTTGGGTGCTTACCTATTTGCTTGGTTTTTTTAAATCAAGTGGTAGAGTGCCAGGCAAGGAGCGAAAACTTCAGATATCTGGTTGTGTCTTGGTCTCGGGAAACAAACAAACAAAAAGTTCTACATTTTTCATATTATTGCTCAAGTCATCCCAGCTCTGGTCTTCCCGAGCCTTTGAGGCATCATTCTGTACCAGTTTGTTACACACCTGTAGTTTTGGGTTTTAAGTCGTTACGAAGACTCTGAGAATGTTTTCTTCCTTGTTCATTTGTCTTACAATTCATCAAGATGCTTGAGTTTGTGTATCTATTAGTTTCTGGGACCCCTGCAACAAATTGTCACAATGTGACAATTGAAACAGGGATCCGTGTTTTCCCACAGCTACAGGGATGAGAAATCTGAAAGCAAGCTGTCAGTAGGGCCGCATTTTCTCCGAAGGGCCCGGAGATCCTGTCTTGTCTTTAGAGGTTCTGGTGGTTGCCACCAGTCCAGCAGACTCATCGAGTGTTCTGTGTCCTGTGTTCACAGTGTGTAAAATTCCCTATTCTTACAAACTATTTTTATTATCTCTTAATAGTTGTAGAAGGAGTTGGCACCCTGCAAAGTGACTGAGGGGTGCAGTGTGTCCTGATCATTGTCACCACGCAGACTAAATTACCTGACCTCAGCTTTAGCCTACATGCAGTTGGGTTTTGGCTGAACATAATTTAGACTGTGTGTGTGTGGAGGGCATGTGGCACACTAATCAATCTATTAGAATGAGTCTTATAGAGTTTTCTTCAAATTTGGAAAATGTTCAACCATTGAACTTCTATTTTTCCTGCCCCTCTTGCTTCTGGGACATCATCAGACAAATACTAGACTTTGATAATCTCTTATGTCATGGATTTTTCATCTTTTTATGCTTTATTATATCAATATGTAACTCCACCAATCTTTTCTTTTACAGTATCTAATTTGATAATAGTCCATCTAATATTTTGTTCATTATTTTGCAATTCAAAGATTCTGGCACTAGAATTTCTACCCGAATCTTTTAAAATATCTTCCATTTCTTTGGACATGAAACTTATCTATTTTTCTTAAACACACAGAGCGAATTTATAATGGACTTTTTAGTGTCTTTTGTGTCCTAATTTTGCCTTCTCAGATTTTTTAAGGTAGTTTCAGTTGTTTTATTTTTTTCTCCTGGTTTTGAATCAGTTTTCCACCTTTGCAAAACTGATTACTCTTAATTGGATGTCAACCGGTGTGAATTGTTTTTTTGCTGTTTGCTAGATTTGATTATTTTCCTTTAAATTGTATTGGCTTTTGTGATTTGCTGTGAATTCTTGCACAAATTCAAGTTGCTTAGATCAGTTACATTCTTTTAAGTCTTTCCTTTTGCACCTTGTTAAGGTAGCCCCAATGTCTCCCTAGCGCAAAGGCGATGCTATTCTGAAGACTCATAAATGCCTTTACACTGTGTGGACTTTAACAATGACCTACAGGACAAAAGATCTTCCTAGCCCCATGAGCTCCTAGAATTGTGTCAGATTTACATGGGAACACTTTTATAGCTCTCATCCTTGGCTTTTTTTTCCTTTAGCAATTATTACTACCTCATAAATGACATACTTACCTACATTTTATTGTTTTTCTTCATGTGACCTCTAGTTGGACAGAGAATTTTATCTGTTATTCACTGCTATGTAATTCTTGGAATAAAACAGCTCATTATAGACACTTCACAAGTATTAGCTGTTCAAGTGAATGATTGAATATATTACCTCTCAATTCAGGCGTACCTTTCTTACTTGCTATTTCCTCAAGTTCCTACTTACCTAATTGGATAAATTTTAGTTGATAAACAGTGGTAGCAGTATTACTAATGAGCATTATTTCAAGTACAATCCCCTTGCAGGAGGACTTCCTTTCCTTCTTATTGTACATTGAAGATTACACATTGCACAAAACTATGTGTTGATATTCATGTTTATGGTCATCTTACGTGAACGCTGCTTTATATTTACTTTCCAACAGATGGCAGTACACATCTTGGGGACTAATATACTCATTTTTAATAAGGGCAGGCTGTCATCAACAAGTAAACACTTCTATCTTGTTAGGCCTCTCTCTTCCCCTTTCATCATGCACACTATTTCTTTATTATATATATATATATATATATATATATATATATATATATAGTGAAGATATTGTACAGAGGGGTTACAGTTACATGAGCAAGGTAATGAGTACATATCCTATCGAGCATTGTTACCTCCTCCTTTGTTTTTCCCCTACCATTCCTTTCCTCCCACCTCCCCAACTTCTCCCTTTCCACCCCCCACAAAGTTTTAAAGTTCATTTTCAACATAGTGTGTTGTACATCTCATTGTTACAATGGGTCAACCTGTAACCTTATTTCAGCATTTTGTTATTTCCCTTCCCCTTCCAAATTAGAAAAATGTATATACAAGATGCTGGGCACCAGAATCAAATACAGTGAAAACAGGGGTTATACCGTGGAGGAAGAACATACAAAAGAAACAAAAAAAATCACATAGTACATTATAAGTACATTAAAAACAACAGCAAGAACGATAAAACCTGGGGCTGGGAAAGTGGCTCAGAGGTAGAGTGCTTGCCTTGCATGCATGAGGCCCTGGGTTCGATTCCTCAGCACCACATAAGCAGAGAAAACCATAACTGGTGCTTGGCTCAGGTGGTAGAGCGCTAGCCTTGAGCTGAAGAGCTGAGGGACAGCACCCAGGCCCAGAGTTCAGGCCCCACGACCGACAAAAAAAGAAAGATAAAACCTCTTGTGTAGGAAAGGGAGTCCAATGAAACTGTAAGTGATCAACTAAAGGATTTGAGAATGAACACAAAACCAAATTAAAGAGTTAAAGAAATCCATTCAAGAGCTAAAACAAAGCTCCAACAAATGATTTGAAGCCATCAAATCTGACCAATTAGAAGGAAAGGAAATAAAAAACAAAGTAGAAAGTCTTGACAGTAGGTTAGACCATGCAGAAGATCAAATCTCTGGGATTGAAAATAGCCTAGACTTTATAGAAAAAGCACAGACAAGTATTCAAAACACATCCAAGCAATATGATAGACTATTCAATATTTAGAAGCCCTAATTTAAGGCTAATGGGTTTCAAGGAAGGCCTACAGACAGAAGTTAAAGGTCTAGGAAATTTAAAGGATCCTAGCAGAGAACTTCCCAAACTTGCAAAAAGAGAGGCCAATTCAGATACAAGAAGCCTTTAGAACCCCAAATAGACCAGACCAGAACAAGACATCCCACAGTCACATTGTAATCTGGGCAGGATCAATTCAGACAAAGGAAAGGCTCTTTAAAGCTGTCAAGGAGTAAAGGTCAATCACCTAAAAGGGAAACCAATCGGAATAACTTCAGATTTCTCAGCAGAGACAATTAAAGCAAGAAGAGTCTGAAATGATATATGCCACACCCTAAAGACAAACAACTATCAACCAAGAATACTGTACCCAGCTAAACTCTCCTTCATAACCAAAGGTCAAATAAAAACCTTCCACAGCAAAGAAAAGTTATTATCTCCACCAAACCAGCCCTACAGAATATACTTAAAGATGTCCTACACATAGAAAACCAACAAGAGCATGATAGAGACCAAGAAACAGCCCCCAGAAAAGCCAAGAAGCACAGGAAGAGCCCAGTTGGCACAGCCCCCAAGAAAGTGAATAACATGGCAAGAACTATCAAATACCTCTCCGTCCTAACTCTCAATATTAATAGACTTAACTCTCCAATTAAGCAACATAGATCGTCTAGTTGGATCAAAAAGCAAGATTCTTCTACTTTTTCCTTCAAGAGACACACTTTGCCCACAAAAACAAATATATTCTGAAAGTGAAAGGCTGGAATAAAATCTGCCAAGCAAAGGGCCCCCATAAGCAGGCAGGACTTGCACACTACTTCTTAGGTTTCCATCCCTTATTTTTGATTTCTTGGCACCTGGTTTAAGGATGTTGTCCTGTGTAGAAGAATGTCCAATCACATCTAGTTTTTTATATAGTAGCTGGAAGAAACATAACCGTTCTGTAAGAGAAGCGCTCCAAGCAACTTCTGAGTAACATGTCTAAAGACATGTTTTTCATTTAGCATTTTCTCTACAGGAATGGTTTGCAAAGTCAGTGCTTGAAGATTATAAATGTTTATTGTATGTGTACACTATGAACCTGGAACATAATTTATTTTCTTTGGCAGGGGTATAATTGAGTGCGAATAGTATGGAAATCTAGATACCTCCTTTCAGATTGTTGCTCTCACATCAACAAATTGGATGCATGTTCTGGTCAACTTCCTTAATATATTCAAGGGTTTATTTCTTCATATGATAAATGAATCCAAGAGCTCCAGAGATATTAAGACATGTAAATAAGATAATAGTGAGAATAAAAGCTCATGCTATGTGCATAATAATGTTAGATTTCCAATTGACCTCCAGGTGTTCACACAGGATAAGCCAATCTTCAGCACGTGTGTAAAGTCAGAATGATAGTCTAAACATCTATCCCTATGTTAATGGTGCTTTAATATCTTCTACTACACTATTCACTTCAACTGTCATCGAGTCTCAAGCATTCCAGCATGAGGGATTCTTACAGATTGCTGAATTAAGTTAAGTTTTTACCACAAGGAACATTTTTACTCCCTTGAGATGTAATAGTAAGCCCTGTTATTGTCCTGTTAGAATTTCCAATCATCATTCAGCTTCTACAAACATTTCTGAACATGTGCTGCTATCTTAATATATAATCAGATAAGACTCTCTCTCTCCTTTTATACACACACACACACACACACACACACACACACACACACACACTCCCTTAGTTGTTTTTTACATAGTAACATCTTGTTCTACTTCCTTTCTGCTCTCCTCATCAAAACCAACTAGCATCATTTCTCATTCTTTGCAGCTCAGAGATGCCAGTATTACCACAGTCAAATTGTTTGTACATTGAGAGTCTTACCTAAGGAAATAAGTACTCTGCGAATTTTCAATACACTGAGAAATTCAGTAAGGGAGGCCCTTTGAATACTGATACTTCCTAGCAGTTACATCTTGACATGATCCTTTCTCTGTTGGATTTTAGTGATCCCAAGATAAGAACTGCTTCTGTGGACTTATCTGTGTGCTTGTGGTGGAACCTGAGCCCACGAGAGGGTGGCAAGGGTCTGAGCTAAGGGAAGAAAGTTGGACACTGTGAGTGCTTCTGATCAAGGAGATTTCAAATAGGTCTCCCTCGGATGTTACCCAGACAGGAGGCCAACAGTATTCCTTTGTCTTAAAAGCCCATAAACAAGCATTAGCATTAAAATAACTTCCTAACTTGATCTAGCAATTGTCATCACAATTTCTTCTAAGGATTAAACTAATATAACTTGAGTTAAAAGGCATTGACCTTTAATATGTGTTAATCCCATTGATTTCCCTCATTTTCACATTTGAGTTTACACAGTTTTAAATAGCATTAAAGGTACCTATACTTAATAGTATTTAATCTTTTTTTGCTTTGTTAGTATCAGGGGAGCAACTATAATAACATGATACACCTCACAAGGAATGAACAAGGTATTATAACAGAAAATGGCAATGCATGGCGGAGGGGAGCAGGGCTGGAATGAGCAGTTACTTCACGACACACAGGCCTGGAAGTGACCCTGCACGTCCCTCATGAGCTACCGACTTTAACCCAGGCTTTCAGAGCCCATGTTCAGCCTCTGTCTAAACTGGATCCTCAGCCACGGGACTAGTACCCACACTTGGCTGTGTGGAAGGCCACACGGGATTCACGTCGGCACGTTCCCTCCCCCAGATCACTGCCCAGATCTCTTGGAAGCATGGCGTCATTCATCTCCACAGCATCCTGCCGGGGAGTTAGGTTACAGGTGCTAGGGGCCCATTTTACAGTGGAGAGAGCTGAATCGTGGCAAGGTTAAGTGGTCTGCTTGAGGTCAGAGGTTGGTAATAGGGATCAAGTGCAGGCCCCAGCCAGGTTTCCTGGAGACTCCGGTGACACCTGCCAGAGCCTTTTCAGGGATCTCCATACATCACTTCCCAGGGCATGCCGTGTGCAAGTGCGAATAAAAAGCCTGTGTAGGCAACTGTACCAGGAGGGGTCTTTCTCTTGGGGATAGATACCATACTGTTACTTTAGACCCTTCTGCATTTTCAAAGGGATAGGATTAATGACTGAACTGGTTGAACACTGGATACACCTCCCATTTAGAGCCCGACCAGCTTGTCTCACCGACAAGCTGGTTCAGAGGTACCTGAGTCGTTGGTGAAGGAGTTTCTCACAATGCAGGAAAGCTCTTGGGTTTTCAGAAGGACAGGCTGGACAGTAGTTTCTTTTACTTCAAAGAGGAAATTTGAGCGGGATCATTAAAATGCCTCCACAATGAATCCTTTCTGTGGACACACGTTTTAGTTTGAAAACCTTCCTAATGTCCTTGTTTGGTGCTTATCTTCATCTTCAAGTAAATCTAGAGCTTCATCTAAAGAGATTTGAGATGTTTTCTTGGTTTCTCATACTTTAACCTACTAGCCAGTAGGCCAGGGAGTTTTCAGAACGGGAAGGAAATGGCAAGAAAATCTAGAAGTGTGTCATTTCTCTAATGGGTAAGGACCATATTTCTGCTTGTGTCCAATCTGCCTCAGATGAATGTCAGCTGCTACAAAGATGGAGGAAAAAAAGAAGATTTTAGAACAAAATTTATAATGCAGGTAACATTATTTTCCCCAGTTTTTTTTTAAACTTTTGGTCTGAGCTACATTTGAGGTGTATCTTTACAGTCACAAGTTTTCTGGATAATATATGACAAATTATAAGCTTCTCTCCAAGTTTTTAGAATATTATATTCACAAAAATCCCAAATGAGGGGCTGGGAAGGTGGTTCAGTGGTAGAGCGCTTGCCTTGCATGCTTGAGTTCAATTCCTCAGCACCACATAAGCAGAAAAAGCCAGAAGTGGTGCTGTGGCTCAAGTGGTAGAGCGCTAGCCTTGAGCTGAAGAGCTGAGGGACAGCGCCCAGGCCCAGAGTTCAGGAAACATGACTGACAAAAAAAAAAAATCACAAAACGGTAGATGTTTTTGAACACATTACTGCCTTAAATGTTTACAATATTATACATAGAATAAAAAGTCAACACTAGTAATAATTACTACTAGGTACATACTAGTTATATACACACATAAATATATACATATTAAATCTTATTTAATAATTATTACTGTCCTTAAATATAATAATCAGTACATCTTGAAGAAACTCCATGGTTTTACAACTACTATACTTTAAAAGAAGAGCTTGACACCAAGACATGAGGTTAACTGTATGTCCCTCCCCCCGCGGAATAACCTGTTTTCACTGAATTTGATGTTGGTATAATTTGCAACATTGCAACAATGAGATGTACAAGACGTTATGTCGAAAAACGAACTTTCCTATTTAGCGAAGGAGGTGAGAGGGAAGGGAGGGTAGGGGAAAAACAAAGGAGGAGGCCACAATGCTTGATAAGAAATGTACTCATTACCTTGCTCATGTGATTGTAACCCCTCTGTACAGTACTTTCACAAAAAAATCAACTTATTAAAAAAAGAAAGGAAAATGTTATTGATGTTCTCTTCCATAAATTGATCTGGAGAGACAAAAGTACATGAAAATAAAATCAGTATCTCATTTGATAATCTTATCATAGAATAGAACCATTCAGTTTAATTTTCCAATGACAAGTTTGAGGTTCACAAAATTCCAAATGGTTGCCTGTGAACCATTTAATATCTGTCAGATATTAAACAGGAGAGTCAATATTGTGTAAATCTGTTCTTAGCATGTCATTCTTTGTAGCTTAAATTTTACCAAGGAGAATATGCTGACGTTGTAACCATAGTCACTAAAATCAAAGTTGAGTTTGTACCATTCTTGTTCCAATATTTGGGTAGTACAAAAGTGCCCAATTTAATGTATACCAGTTTTAGGATGTGACCATACATCAAAGTAAAATTATATAGCAGAGAGAACGTGATGGACAGCAGTATCAAGATACAAAACCATCCGAATTTACATGCTTGGTTGTTCTGGAAACATTTTCTTCATCCTCAGGTCCTAAGAGCTTTGAAAGTTTGGCTTGAATGACCCCAAGTTATGTCTACCATATTGCTCCAGGTCCCATTACAAGTTCAGGATAATATCACTGTCGGAGCTCTATTTCCTCAATCGGCAATGCGTTTCGCCTACGTTCTGTCATCTATCGGTGGCTCTGTGGAAAGCAGCTGTATGCATGGCAGGTTGTAAGTAGGTAGTCAGATAGATGATTGTTAGATGAAATACACATGACGATGATGACAGTAGATAGGCAGACAGGCAGACAGACAGACATATCGCACTTTTGGGTCTCATTCTAAGCTTGTCACTGGTTGCTCTGCTCCGCTGGGTTCTGACAGCTCGTGGTTTTTCTAACTCTACACAATGCTCGCTCACAGTGGGCCTTCTGTGGAGTAAGAGAGCTCTGGAGACCCCAGTGCACATCCATTTCTTGTCTATCCTTCACACGGCTCCCCCACTGAAATTTGTTTTGGGGCCAAGAGGCCAGCACTGTTACTCTTTCAATGTTATAAACCCAGAGTGAAAGCATTTGAAGTGCAAGCGTGGGGCCTCCTTATGCCTGTCAATTAGATGCTGGCAACCCAACAAACCCTCCCGGCCACCACCTGGCACAGACCAGCCACCATCCCTAACTCTGGTGAGGTGGCCAATGGTAGAGCAATTGGGAGCCTCGGGAGTGGTGGAGGCCACAGAAATCACAGTCAACAGCAGAACAAGAAGTTCTCTCGAAAGGTTTCCAACAATTAGCTTATTTCAGAAATGAATAATGCCAATTTGATTACTTAGCCCAATCTTGGCAGGACATTGATCCTGATTGTCTTTTATCTGCATTTACTTTCCACTTGTTTCCTTAGGCCTACAGGGCCAAGGAGAAAGATTGCTTCTTATAAGAATCAGAAAGGATCTGTAAAACGAAAGCCAGTTTCCTTGAGAAAATGTTCCCTTCCCTGGAAAATTTTAATTTCAAGTTCATTATAGTTCAAATATAAAGTCTCATAAGAAACTTGAGGTGTATGTTCATAGATAAGATTTCATTGTTGGAGGGCTTCTAAATACACAGCTATATTTTAATCTGTTATTATTATTGTTGTTTGCAAATTTCTAGTCATCGTGTGTGTATCTTACAGCCATGCATATCATTATTGCCTATCCATCTTATAATTTCAACTAAATCAAGCAATGAAAATTTTATAGTGCATCCCTAATTGTGCACCCGAGTGGAACTGTTCGTACAGATTCCAAGCAATTATAAGGCTTTCTGGGAAGCAGTGGCAGCAAACAGTAGATTAAATGTTTAGAGCAGCAAGCCAGATGGGAAACAGAGATAAGAAAAATCTCCTGGAAACTTATTCTTTTCCCCAAACCACAACACGATTTTAAGTTCAACTGGCCAAGGGCAAGATTTTCACATTGTTGACCCATAACATTTAAATGGTGGGAATCGTTTTACAAAGATGTGATCCTTTGTGTCATCTGTGGACAGTGTTACAGACAGATACCGAGCAGAGTTGATGAGAGACTCCAAGGTTGTTTAAAAGTAGATGCTTTTTTATATTATATTATATTATATTATATTATATTATATTATTATAGATAGGAAAAACACATGGAAATATTAAGTTGCAGGTTTGAATGTTTGACGTGGAGACTGGTACACCATCAGCAAATTCACGCGTCTCATGCTGGGTAAGTTAGGAGAAGGCTTCCTCTTTTATAGATAGAATCTCTCCTAATGGAACTTGGCAATAAATGTTTCACCCCCTTGAGTCTACGTTTGCTTTCCATAATGAGATTAAATGATCTGAAAGGTAGATTTATAGTGAAGCCAGGAACATGGAATTTTAAGACCTCTCCCTGGGCTCTTTTTCTAGAAGGATCTTTAGAAATGTACTAATATGCTCATATTTTTTAAAATAATTATGGGTGTAGTAGATTTAGATTGCGTTCCCATTCTGATTTCCCCTCCACCATACTTCCTATAGGAATTACATTGTAGCAGGCATGAGAAGTTTGTGTTACGGCTAGCTGGTTTGGTTTATTAGAATACATTTCTGTGGCATGCGGTGAGATGTGTGCATAGGTAAATCATTGCTATTGTGTAAGCTTAGAAACAGCTTCTAGAAATCATGTGGCTACTCAGTTTTTGTAGTCATTTGTCACAGAAACATAGAGCCACAGATCAACACAACACCTTACCGCTCTTGACTCACATCCTGGAAGAGAAACACGATGCAACTCGTGTAACACAGGAGTCCTTTGTGGACTTTTTCCAATCATGACATGAATAAAAGGTGTCCAAAACGTTTTAAAATCTCAAAGTCTTTTTTAAGTAGTTGTACAAAGGAGCTGCCATTTAACAAAGTAGCTTATAAATATAATATACCTTGACCAATGTCATGAACGCAATGATGTTTTTTTAAAGACTTCTAAGTCATTTTTCAGGATTTAGAAAAATAACACAAATATTCTTTTTTTAATTGTGAAAATACCATACAGAGGGGTTACAATTACATGAGCAAGGTAATGAGTGCATTTCTTTTCAAGCATTGTTGCCTCCTCCTTTGTTTCCCCTTCCCATCCCTTCCCATCTCCCCCCCACTCCTCCTTCCCCCTCCCCCTGCCCTCCCCCCCCCCCCCGCACCAAAGTTGTAAAGTTTGTTTTTCAACATAACTTCTTGTACATCTCATTGTTGCAATGGGTTCTAGGCTAAATAATCACAAATATTCTTTAAAAGTATTCAAAAAGTGCCAGATTCTGGTGGCTCACACCTGTAATCCTAGCTACTCATGGAGACTGAGATCTGAGGATCACAGTTCAAAGACAACCCAGTCTGGAAAGTCAAAAAAAATCCAGAAGTAGAAATGTGGCTCAAGTGGTAGACAGCTAGCTTGCTAGCTAGCAAAACAGCCCAGGGTCAGCACCTGGGCCCTGAGTTCAAGGCCCAAACTGGCAGTAAAAAAAAAAATCAAAAAGTTGGTAATGCTCAAAGAAAATACTAGAACTGTAATATAAAAAGAAATGGAATACTTAGTTGAAAATAAATGAGAAACTACAAGCTCCTGATTGGGATATATATGAAAAGTAACTTCTTTGGTCACTTTTGCTTTTTGTCAAAGGAGTTGAGAGACTATTGATATAAAATTAATTGAATAAGTAATATAAGAGGTAGAAATGAAAAGTGAAATCAGTAGCAATCATCTTGGTCTTAAGATGGAAGTTTGACAAAGAGTATCACATCTTACCAGAGTTCATTAAGGAATTCATTAAGTTAAAAAAATGCAGCTTGAATGAAGGAAATGACCAGGACCTGAGCATGAAAAGCTGTGAAGCCCGAGGCTGCGCTAGAGAAAATCTTTACATGTCTTGCCACCTGTTCTTAGAAACACCACTGGACATTACCTTCAGTTGCCTGCCATGCCTAGTTGTCCCAAGGTCATTTGTATCATCTGACCCAAGCCCAGGGTTGAGAGAAGAAAGCCTGTACCAAATTGCAGACACAAGTCCAATGCTACGCAATTGCTCCGTCACCCCGGGGAGCTGTGATTACCATTGGTCACCTTGGCCTTGGAGGACATGGCCTGGGGGCAGCTATTCCTTCAGGGACTTAATTAAATGCAAGCAGACGGCGAGAGTCTCCCGCAATGCCAGCTCCCAGGGCACTTTTCTAGCAACTTTCATGAATGATTTGCTTCACTCAGTGCTTGTCAATGAATAATGACTAGATGCTCACTGCTATCAGAGGACAGAACTCTCAGATCCCATGATTGGGAGTGAGAGAAAACACAGACAGACAGACATCAAGTTAAACCAGAATGTAACAGCCCCGTGGACAAGGGAAAGAAGGGGCAAGACACAGAGGAAGAGGAGATTACGGTGGGTAGAAGCAGATACATCTGCCAGACAAGAGAGAAGGCTACTCTAACCGACGGCCTTCCAACCAGACTGCAAACATTGCCTTGGCCGTAACTTCCTCTTTTCTGGAGATCTGGGGGCCCCTGTAGCTTTCTCAGCGCCACCCAGCCAGTTGCATGAAGTATGAAGCATTTTAGGAGGTATGAGTCGACTCTAGGCATGGCGTGTTGGCCAGCAGATAAATATTGGCAGGAAAATAGGTTTGAGCCTATTTCTAAACCGCTGTGCTTAGAGTTTGGGATTCCTTTGGTCAAGAAGAAGAAATGAAGGTGTGTATTTGATCAGGGTCTGTATTGCAGTGGTATTTTATAGGCGATACATAGGATAATTATGCTCGAGATGTATGGAAAAAGGTCACACGGACACAGGCCGGCCAACCCTGATTGTAGTGCGTTTCATGTGAGGACAGCTGTCTCAAGTGGCATTAGAAGAAGTCAGGAACATAGACTGGAGGGAGGATGTCAGACGTGATGCCCAGGTTTCAAGTAGAGTTGTCAAGCCGGGGAGCAGAGCTGAGGAGGCAGGCAGAGGGGAAAGTGACGGTCCAGGGCCAGGGAGCCCTGGGCAGACCCAGTGCTCAGGCACTGAGATCAGCCTCTAGATCTGTAAGAAGGCTGAGCAGCAGCCGACAAAGAAAGTCTAGGGACACGTAAAAGCCAGAATGGAGGTGCCCACCCCTGAGGACCCCAGAGATTGCCAACTGGAGAACCCCAAACACAGACAGAGTGTTCCCGAGGACACCCGCAGATTTGAGGAAGACCAAGGAGAACAAAGAAGGAACAACTGGAATTTTAATATTGAATAATATAAAGATGCAATCACAGAAAAAACCTGGAACACTAGAGGAGTCGTTATGCAACAGCATTTTACTAGCTAGAACTGGTTTATTTTCAACTAAACAGTGGTGTTTGCAGGAATTTGTGTGGGAGCAGACATGGCCGTGGTGCCAATTACCCATCTCTTGTGCCGTGGGTGATTGAGTAGGCCTTCGCTCTAACGTAGCAGGTGCTCACGTGTTTCTTTCTAAGTTAATAAGGAGCTCTCTAACCCCGGAATTGATAGGGTTAAGCACACTCATGCTTACACAGAACAGAATGAAGAAATAATCTACTCCCATCTGAGGACAAGGATCGAGTTTCTTGAAGAAAAAAAAATGAGAAGATGGCAATACTAGAAACCAAAATGGAATTCTCTGGAAATGGTGAGCTTACATTTTGCCATGCTACTCTGGTAGGGAGAGCAGGACACTGAAGGAAAATTCTTTACTCACCAGGTGATAGGGATGCGTGTGAGATCTCTGTCAGCATGCAGGACTGAGCACTGAAATCAGGTCCGAGACACTATGCTTACCATCAGTAATCACGCCAACGGTTGTCTCCTCATTTCATTCTAACGAAAGCATGAGCAGCTGTGGTCGACCGTGGCTGGATCAGAATCAGGTGGACGGCTGTTGAGCTGTGACTTGTCAGCATTTGAAAGTGCAATGTGGAATAAAAACTGGGCCTAAAAGGAGACGTTAGGCATGGCGAAAGGCTGGCTTGCCGTGAGCCACTGCTGCGTGGAAGTTTCATAAAGTGAGTTGATCGCTCTGCCAGCCGCGTGAATAGCCCTGGATCACCCCGGCCCGGAGCAGCCAGGCGGCCCGGAGCAGCCAGGCGAGATGCGCTGAAGAGGCTTCTTGAGGCGTCAGGTGGCGTCTGGTTGCTGTCACTGTGTGCCCGTGCCTTCCACTGGTATCCTGTGGCTTGCAGCCTTTTCCAGCACAAACGTCCCAACCAAAAGTGAAAACGCCAAGGAAAAGGACTCAGAACAAGCCGAAGTACCCCAGAGGGGAGAGCGGCTTTGCGTGTAAAACGTCCTCATTGACACGGGAGCCGATGAACGGCCGCTCTCCTGCCGCTGACCCCGGTGAGCTGGCTGGCCACGGGGCCGCACCGTGCAGGGACAGGCCCGGTTCCCCAGGGTGGTGCCACCGAGGATGGGAGGTCCCGGGCCAGCCCTGTTATTCTCAAATGACAATTAAATCCAAGCTGCCACGCATGGACCTGGCCCGGGCTTGGGTGTCCCGCTGATACGTGTGGTGGCTGGTGAAGGGAGCGCGGTCTCCAGGAGTCCTGGGGACTGAGGCAGTGGGTGAAAGGTGGAGATTTGCCCTCAGAGTTGTTTTGGAATACCACGCGGCAGGGGGAAATGCCCAGCAGAGGGGCATCACCTGTGCAGTCTGGATTCCGAGTCTGCACAGGACTCCATTATTTTTAATTTGAAAAGCGAAGAAGTTCTAACTATAACCATGGAGAGAAGGTTGTGGATCTCAGCGTCGGGAGAAGGACGTGGCCCTATCATCGACGTCCTTTATGATCCTGACCCTCGGGACACATCCCTCCAGTGTTTACCGCGATGAACACAGATCCCCTATGTCTGGTACTGTTAAAACATTTTAAAAAGTGAGAATGAATGATAATGACACGCTGGTTTTATTCTCTGTGCAACTAGTTATCGGGGAGCTCAGAATTATGTGCGGTGATGATTTCCTCTGCCAAGTCAATTATCTTTTACTTTTCCCCCCATACTCTTACCTCTTTTTAAAGAGAAAAAATCATTTACAATAGCCAGAATGCTGGTATCTCAGACTTGTAACCTTAGCTAGTCAAGAGACGAACCTCTGAGGATCATGGTTCTAAGCTAGCCTGGGCACAAATGTTTGTGAGATTCCATCTCCAATATCTAGCAAAATACCAGACTAGAGGTATGGCTCAGCTGGCAGAGTGTCAGCTGTGGGGGGAAAAAAAGGCCAACGTGTGTGTGTGTGTGTGTGTGTGTGTGTGTGTGTGTGTGTGTGTGTGTGTGTGTGTGTGTGTGTGTGTGTGTGTGTGGTCCTGAGTTCAAGTCCCAGTACTGGTGCACAAAATAATCTATTATCAGAATACTTCATTTTCATATATTTGAGGGAAGTTGCTGAGGGACATACAATTAAAGGAAAACAAGAGCTATAATACCTTCTTCATTCCCTTGGCTTGCTGTTGACTCTAGCTCTGTGTACCTCTTCGTCTGGGTGATTAATATTCATGCCGAATGTCGCACCACTCAATGGTGATAATAAATTCTACTCGGTATACTCCAAACTGAGAGTGGATTTAAGAGAGGGCAGGGGAGGTGAGAGGCAGGGGGAGGAAGGCAGGAAACCTGATTCTGTGGCTGAAAGAGAATAAAGTAATTTCCCCTGAATATTTTGAAATTCGTTTTTCTCTCTGGAGATGTTCGCACTTGTCTTCATTAGCATCAATAAACAAGCAGGTGGTATAAGGGAGGCGCTTTGTGGGGCCACAGAAAAACATGCATATATACAATTTTGGACATAAGTAAGCTTCACTGAGGAAAATATCAAAATTTCCTGCGAACAGCTAAATGTATTCTGTCTCTATACTTGATTGTGGTCACTAAAATGTTTTGCTGTTGTACAAATCCTTCAGATCCTTATAATTAGAAATGAATGTAACATCTTTCAGGCTCTCTCAAAATAAAAATCAGCCATGAGATTCATAATCACTAATGAAATCATAGGATAACCCGCAAAGTGAACTTCTAGATTGAGGTCTAACTGATGACTCAGGAGGCAGATTTCTCAGAGAAATTATAAGTGAACTTATTCAATGAGAAATGAAGTCATCAAAGCAAGCCGCTTCCTAGGGTTGCCTGTGGACTGAACTCAGACTCATTACCTTCCAAGACAGAGAGAAGCTTTTCTGCTAAAATTTCAAATAGAAATTGGTGGTGTACTAAGTTGTTCAAATGAGATTTCTTATATGGAACGAAGAGGATGATTAAAACATAAATTTTCATTTTGAAGTATATGTATGTTAAGGAATAATAATGTACTCAAACCCTAAAGTAACAGCAATTTTCATTTTATAAGATCGATAAAAAAATCCATTGAGAAAGGACTATTAGAATATTGATGTCTATTCAACCATTGTATTCTTCTTCATTGAACGTTTCTTAATCTTCCTATTGCTGTAAAACTCCCCCAAAGCCAACACAGATGGAATTTACATGGTGTTACAGGATCTCTTCATTTTGGATGAATTAACCTTACAAATTAATCAGATACACAGGCCCAGTTTTTGTTAATTTGCCATTTCATTGCTTGGGCTGACTGGCTTATCTATTCAATGACACTGAAGTATCGGAAGGATTACCTGTGACGTTCATGATCTATAGATTTAACAAGCCTTACTGAAACTTAACACCTCAAAACAAAAATGCTTGTCTTTAAGGATTACCAGAATCTGACACAAAGCCAATCTACTTATTTATTTACTTTATCATTCCTCAATACTCTTTGAATACTTACTGAGCTCTGATTGTAACAGCTGCAAACTACTCAGATCTATTAACTCTTTTCTCCAAGGGCTTATGGCTTAGGCAGCATTCCTGGTCTAATCTGATTGGAGAGGATGAGGTATTGAATAAGACAGAGACAGAGAAGGAAGGAGAGAGGATAAGTGAAAGACTGGACCTAGATACTTGGTTACAGCGATTATGTAGAAGGTAATATTATGTATTGGTGGACAGAAGGGAAAACAGGTTGAAAGACAGATGATTAAATCCATTGTCTGTGGGGTAGTAGATTGCAAAGTCCTACAAACTATGTAGAAATTACCAACAAATTGGAGAATTCAGCTTTTGGAAAAGTATATCTGATAGGAAGAAATGATAATCATTGGCATGCCTAAAAAACAAAAAAAAAGTAAGAGAAAGGGTCTAAGATTCTATTGAGTTCTAACATTTAAAAGGAAAGTGTAGATTTAGGACACTCCCAAGAAAATTGAGGGGGAAAATGGCCAAATAAAGAAGTTCAAGAGAGTATAGAATCACGAATCAAGTAAAGTGGTGGTTTCAAGGAAGAAGTGGTCAGTCATTGCAAATACTTCTGATAATTCAAGTAGAATTATTCTGGAAAGTGTCTATTTGATGTACCACCTACAAAGATCTCATTGGTGATTGCAGATTAAGGCTGTTTTAACTTATTAGTAGAGGCTGACACTATGTATCGATGAGTAGAAAATGGATGTTTACAAGTAAAGACATCAAGTGTAGGTAGGATTTTGAAAAAGTATACCCAGCAACCTAATTTATTTTTATTTTTGCTTATGTGGTGCTGAGGAATCGAACCCAGGACCTCAGGCATGCAAGGCAAGTGCTCTACCACTGAGCCACCTTCCCAGCCCCCCCCATAATTTTGTACAATTAATATATGCTAATAAAAATGAAATAAAAATACTATAACTGGATGAATGAAGAGTTAGTTGGTGGGAGCCAGCTGTGCATTTCCTTGTGGAAATGATCATAGAAACACAGTGTCTGGAGAACCCGTTGGCCGAAGTTGAGGGACATGTCTCTGGAGGGAGAATCCTGGGTGTCAGGGGTATCCATGGCGGTGGTGAAATAAACCAGAAGGCTTTTAGATGCTAAGGCAGAGTGGAAATCCATGCCCCACGCACTAAGCTCGCGAATGAGCTGACAACAGGAAAGCTGTATCACAGAGCGTTCCAAGGGCCGTGGAGGAAGGACAGTCCGGGGAAGTTCTCCTAGAGCACACCAGGGTCTGCCTTCCGCAGAGAGACTCTGGCAGGACGTGGAAGGCACTGAGGACTTAGACAAGATGAGGTGACATGATTGGCCCAAAGTCTCCAAGAGAGGGACTGGAGTTTGGCCCAATGGTCCTGCGGGGGATTTCTGGTGTTGGCAGTGGAGCTGTCTTCCGGGAGCTTCCTGCGGCTCTAGAAACTTCTTCCCTGGCCCAGGCTCGCTCAGGTAGGGCAGCAGAGGGGTCAGAGGCTCTTGATATTGTTCTGTTAAGCGGTCGTACAAAGCGGTTGGTTCCACCTCAGCCTCTGAGCACAGTGGGTCTGGGTCACTGTCGCCCTTCCGTGCTTCTCTGCCCGCTCTTCCCTTCCCGTTCCGGAATTCGGCTTTTACACAGCACACATTGGATGCAATGACTGCATTGTCTCACCTTCCATTGCTGGTGCAAGTCCTCCCCTCCACAAATAAAAACGAAAAAGAATACCATGTTTCTGCTTGTTAAATGGTCCTTTAATTGTGCAGTACTACACCGTTAGACCTCTGACACTCGGTCTGCTTCCCTCTGTCCCCCGACAGGACAATTGTCCTATCAGACTCCCCAAATGTCCAGGGGAGCTGAGCTGTAGTCACGGCACCAGGGACCTGCTCAAGACGCACAAATACATTTGGATTTCACCTAAATAATGGCTTCCTTGCCGTTTGTCTAAACCAGTGTGGGCGCTCAGACACCCACGTTTATTTGGCCGGTGCTCTACCCTGGAGTCACACCTCTAGCCCAGCATCTTTGCTGGTCATTTTGGAGATGACATCCCCCACACTCGCTGCCCTGGATAGCTTTGAACCATCATCCTCCTCCTCTCAGCCTCCTGAGTCGCTCTATGATAGAGTAAGCCACTGGCTTCTGAATTTCTCTTTTTAGTGAATGTCCAAATGATTGCACGGAATACAACTTTGGTTTCAGTTTGCTCCTCTGAAGTGGTGGCTGAATGCCTTCCTCTGCATCTGTCAAATCTGTCTGCCTTGTCTGGGATTGCCTTCCAAAGAATCTCCTTGTATTCAGATCCCTGCCTCAGGGCCTGCTTCTGGTGGATTCTAATCTAAGACAGTCAACAGTTATCCTAAAGGGAAGGACTTTGAAGAAGAAAAAGCTCTAAGAACTAACTTCAAAAGAAACAGCATCCAAGTCAGAGTAAAGTGAGAAGGGGCTGTTGCTCTCATCCTGGCTCAAACTGAAAGACCCAGGAAAGAGCTCCCGTGGCAGCTGAAGCACACCCGGCCCAATCTGTCGACGCTCTCACCCAGTCAGCAACACCTGCTACCAGTCACCTGTATGACCCTCAGTGCCACATGCACTAGCACAGGTAAGCTGTGACGACCATCTGTCCACTCCGTCACCAGACGTCCTGTGTCCATCAGGAGGAACAGCCATTCCCCACAATAATGGAATGTAGAGAGGGAGAGGCTGTCTGCTCCCTGGGCTTGGTCCCATCCACATTCACCCCCGATGAGTTGCTCTTAATCAAGTGCAAGCGCTGGCTTGTTTCCTAATAGTTGGATTGACATCCCCAGGGTTTATTTGTTTCCCGTCCTCCCAAGGGTTAACTAAAACTTCTGGGAGGGAATTATTTGAGCTATCCTCAACACCATGTTTTAGGCTGACATTTGCCAAACCCCTGAACCTTATTTCCAGGGTTCTTATCCCTAGTTATTTTCATTAAAATTTGCTGGAAGTATGGCTTTCCTCATAAAGGTTCCCCGCATCTCTGTGTCCCTAACACACCTGGTGTGCTCTGACGGTCCAGCACAGAAGTTCACAGCATCTCTGTGTCCCTAACACACCTGGTGTGCTCTGACGTTCTAACTCTGATGGTCCAGCACAGAAGTTCACAGCATCTCTGTGTCCTAACACACCTGGTGTGCTCTGACGTTCTAGCTCTGACGGTCCAGCACAGATGTTCAGTGTGCTCACTACTGTTTTTCATGTACGATGAAGATGAATGATTGACACAGATGAGAGGCTGAGCTTAATTCAGGCATCGAACCTTGTTCAGAGATTTCCCCAGACTGACAGCTTAAGACTCTCTGATAACAACTCTACGTGAGGGCTTGCTCTCACGTAGACAGTCACAGGATCCGTGCTTTAATTCAGTCTTGGGCTTTCCTCTCAGCCATGGATAATGCCATTTTGTGGGTAGTCTCGGAGAGCGAGGCAACAGCCCACAGCTCTGGAAATCGCGTGGGGATGCCAGTGACGTTCACTTGAAAGAAAACAATTCTCCCTGTGTCATGAGCTGGAGCTTCCATTCCGTTTCCAGGTTGAGCCCCCCGGGGGGCTGGCGACGGCTGTGTCCTGAGTCCCCGACTCGGCTCCAAGCTCAGCGCTTGTTTGAAGCCGGTGGGGGGACTGGCAGGAAGACGCGCGGTGGGTGTCAGGAGAGAGGAGCGTCTGCTACCAAGCTTCCTTGTAGAAGATCACAGCACCAAGGAGAGACGGCGGAGCTGGGGCTCAGCTTGCCCACGAGTCACTTTCTGGAAATGACTACTCAGAGCCAGCATGGCCGGGGACCTCCTCAAAGGAGGCTCTCCATTTGGGGTGCTGGTGTCTCGCTCTCCGCCGGTGCTGGCTTCACCCTTTTGAAATCTCGGCAGATTGAACCTGCAGCATGGCTTCTCGTGAGAGAGGAGTTGCTCAAAGACAGCCATCTTCGCCTGCTCTCGGTCCACGCTCAGGATCCCAGTTCATGGCTTTCCCTAAGAAATGAAGGAACGGATTAAACCTGTCCCCGAGGGATGTGATGAAATGAGACAGACAGACAGACGATATCCCTCCCACCCACCGCATTCTGAAGCCAGGGTTGTCTAATAATAAAAACCCAGATGCCGCCGGGCGCCAGAGCTCACGCCCGTAATCCCAGCTTCACAGGAGACTGAGGTCTGAGGACTAGGGTCCGGAGATAGCTGGGAGAGGACAGTCCATGAGATTCTTATCTCCAGTAAAACTACTGAAAATATGTGTGTGTGTGTGGTGGTGCAGGGGGCAGAGCACGGCCTTGAGCAAAGCGGCCCAGGGACAGCACCACGTGCAGCTTGGGCCAGCATGTCCCGGGTCTGCTGTCCCCTCCCCAGAGCATAGGGCTGGCCCCACGGTCTAGCTGACCAGCATGCAGTAACACAGGCTACGGCACGGCAGTCAGGCCTTGCTTCCCGCCCAGGACAGAGGACCTACCCCAACCAGGCGTCTCTAGCACGGGGGACTAACTTGACTCCACTGTCCCGTCCAGGGTGAGTCCTCTTGACATCATTTAGCTTGAACGATGCTTAGATAAAATAAAAGCCAACGGCCAAAACATGAAAAAAAAAATCCAGACAATGAAGGGCTCATCGTTCTGTGGGATCCGCTACTTGGCTACTTCCTAGGATTCAACAGTCCATTTTTCAAGATTACTCTTTATTTCCACAGCCTGACTTCCTCTCTCAAACTTGGCCGTACCAGTGTTTGCCAAGATGGACGCTTTTACTCCTCTTAAAACCACACTAATATCTGCAGCCCATGACGCGGACTCCTTTGTGCAACCTCACCTACTTAAGGGTTTTGAAAGGTCGTAATTGAATAATAAGAGTTCCTAGGCATTTCCCTCCAAGCTTTCTGACCCTTATGGGCACCACTTCCCACTTTTTCTAGAACATTCCTGAGTATCTGGGAACTCATGTGACGTTCAGTTTTCCTAAAGACCTGGGACGAGGGCCACGTCATTTTGACCCAGGCAATGATTCTTTTTGAGCGAGTCCCAGGTAAAGTGAGTGATTTGTATCAGCCTCCTGATGGCTTCCACCTGACCCGCGTGATCTGTTTTCGTTTGCAAAAGTACAGAGGCTCTGGATTTAAAAATGGAACGTTTTCTTCTCGTGCCAAATGTAAACAATTTAACATCCATTTCCCATCCAGCTATTTTACCAGTTCAAAAGAGTTTATATGAATCTTATCTGTATTATATTTCCTGCCTCCTGCTTCAGCTCAGAAGCCAAAAATATGCTGGCTCCGATCTGAACAGGAAAAGAATAACAAAGAAAACTGGGAAATAAATGTAATGAGTGGTTACGGGGTGCTGAAAACTATACTTATCGTCTCTTATTCTTGTGGAGTTGGTGCTGCCATATTGATTTGTGCCTGGGAAGTCTTTTATGAAAACATACAACAAACGCTTCAGATTATTTTGTCAACAAGAAAACACAGCTCACCCTGTCTGCAAAGCCCCATCTATTCGGGCGTGGAGCGATTCAGCGTGCCTTGCCGCGGGGGTCCTCTCAGCCCTGGGGAGGTTGGGACTGGATACTGTAATTCACCATAAAAATGAAGGGCCCTGGGAGGCTCCCAGGGTTTGTTTTCCGGGGTGGGGAAATCATGCTGCCGGGACCAGGAGGAGCCCAGAGAGTGAGAAATCTCATGGCTGTTCCAGGGCGACTTAGAGTTCTGCAGACCCCTGAGAGCCATCTTTTTCTTTAGCAGAATGTGAAAGACATTTGTTCAGCCTCTTGTTTGAAGGTCTTAAGTCTCTTTCTCACCTTCAAAGCCTAGATAAAGGGAAGGAGGGGTGAAAAGAATCAAAGCGGCCGGCGACATTTCCTAGCAGGCTATCGTGTTTATAAACCATTTTCCCCGCCCTAACATTATTAACTGGGAGGAAGAGTCTCATTGTAAACGCGGATTCTGTCGTAAGGAGGAGAGCTACGTGATGGCAGAGGAGGAACATGGCCAACAGTTTCTACCCAAGCTCTCCTCTATGAAAGATTTTTTTTTCCAGAATGTTCTCACTGCTCTGCCTTTCCCCAACCCCTCATCTGCTTTCGTTCCCCATCGTGAATGACACTCCACCTCAAACCCTCAGGTTAGTAGGAATTACTAAACATGGAGGGTGTGTTGTCTGTCCTGTCTTCTTATTACATTGATTATGCAGGGGGATTCCATGGCTCCATTTCCACACGTGTATAATTTATTCTAGTCGCTCTCTCCTCCCCTCCCTTTCCCCCTCTCCTCTTCCCAAAACACAGTTCAGTGCTCCACCTTCGCAGATGCCATCAGTTTGGAGCTTTTCCCTCTTGTTAGCCTAGCCCATCACCACCCACCGCTGCGGCTCCTACCTAGCCCTGCCGGCCAACAGCTTCATTGAGGTTTTTTGTGCTGTTTTTGTGTCTACTTACGATGTATTTGTAAATGACTCACACTGCGTTGTCCTTACCCCATTCTCCTTCTTCTATGCAGAGCTCTAGTTAGATTCATGTTCTGTTTAAAGACACACACACTCACACACACAGGGAAGATGTGTGTGCAGAATGCATATGGGCTTGTATACACCTATATATGTCCATGAATGTGCATACCTTTAGGTCTAGTTTCCATATCTAAGTGAAAACAGATGATACTTGTTTTTTGAGCTTGTTTTGTCTCACCCCGTACGATCATCTCCAATCTATCGTTGCTTGTTTCCTGAATATCGTGTCGTTGCTATAATCAGCATCGTGGTTGTTGGATGGCTGTGGTCCTCAGAAGACACAGAGTTGAGATGACTTCATTACCGACTGGAGGGGCAGTGTGTGCACAGGTTTCTAGGGTCTCTAGAAGGAGCGCCCCAGGGTCTCCGCTTGGAGGACGGCACATGGCAGGGATGTCTGAGTCTCGTCAACCAACCCCGGCAGGCAGCCTGACAGCCTGGAACGGGACACTGTCTGAGGGCTCCAGCAGACTGCTTCATTTTCAGGACCTGTCTGCTGCGGGAGCGCAGTGTTCACCTGGCACAGCTTCATGGTCACACCTTCGCGGCCTGGAAGTCAGGGGTCCTCCAGGGGTGAGCTGTTGGCCTGCCCCTCCGCCCCGTCCATCTGTCCACAGCCCGGGCTGCGGTGACAGCTGCCCCCATGCCAGGCACAGCGACGCTGGCCGGGGCAAAGGGGAGGGTGTGGAGAGGGTGGGGCCTCCCAGAAGACTCAAACCACCAACCGCAGGCCATAATGTGTACCTCACAGATGCTCCTTGCCCTCCAGTCCTTCCTCTCTCCTTCCTTTCCTTCCTTCCTTCCTTCCTTCCCTCCTCTCTTTCTTTCTTTCTTTCTTTCTTTCTTTCTTTCTTTCTTTCTCTCTTTCTTTTCTTCCTTACAAAGAAATAGACTGATTTCTTCTTCTCGTGGTTACATATGGGTTTCGTTTGAAAGGTCATCAATTATTTGGACTGTGATAACAAGCTATTTCATTAAAAAGTAATCTCCAAATATTGAGCAGCTCCAAAGACGGAACACTCTAGTCTGTTGATGATATGTAGCGTATGCAGTTGAAGCTGAAGGAGGAGGCGTACCATACCCTCCTCCAAATCCCAGGCTCAGAGAGCAGCTGGTGGTAAGGTTGTTTTGAGGCAGGTTCCGTGTAGTTAGGGAATAGACTAAATGTGCATGTGTGCTCTGCTTCTTGTAACGAACTATAGAAATGATCCCTGAAAGTATAGTCTTTGTGCTCTGCTTCTTAAGAAGACACTGATGCCGGAGTCGTCATTTCTGGCTCAAACGAGACGATCGAAGACTATCTGTGAAGTCACGGGGGAGTGGTGTGAGGTGCCTTCCTGTTGTGTGAGGTAGTAATGACTGTCCAGTGGGTGAGGGCTGATCTGCAGGCTTTGTCCACCATGAAGACCCGCCCCTGGGGCTGCCTGTGCTGCCCTCCTTCACCGGCCTGCCTCCTTTCTGAAGCAGCCGCCACAGGTTTATTAGCTTCACACACTTGTCCTAAAGTGCCAGCACTTCCCAGAAGGGAACAGGTGTTCTGTTCACAATCCGAAGGAGAGATGGGTAGGAACAGGGATTTGGTGCGTTTATCTGGAGCCCCGACTGGACCAGTACCACAGAACAGTGTCACCACACAACCTCCAGGTTCCTCATGACATTAGTATTTTATGGTTTGATGAAAGCAACTACTTATGACCACAAAATGTTCCATTCATTTTAATACAAAACGGGTAAGCATGGTAGATTTAGTTAGTGATCTTGGAGTAGTAGATGATGTGATTTTTAACTGATTGATTGTTCAAGCTTCCCTTCATCAGAACTAATTTTCCCCTGCCAGTTCTGGGCTTGAACTCAGGATCCAGGCACTGTCCATGAGCGTTGGTGCTCAAGGTTAGCACTCTACCACTTGAGCCACAGCCCTACTTCTGGCTTTTTGCTTATTAGTTGGAAGTAAGAGTCTCACAGACTTCCTGCCTAGGTTGGTTTTGAACCTCGCTCTTTGGATCTCTGCCTTGTGAGTAACTGGGATTATAGGCATCAGTCACCAGCACGCAGATAGATCTTCTTTTTATTAAGCAGACAGAGCAAGTTGATTTGAAAGCAAAAGGAAAACAGCAAAACAGACTCTCTAGAGAAAGGCCCCAGACCTGACAGTCCAACATTTTTATAAAATGAACATGCATGGTTTTATAGTAAAATGAAAGGTCCTTTCCATTTTGAGGGGGGAAAAAAGTCTCTAACAAGCCAGATGCCAGTGGCTCAAGGAGACTGAGATCTAAAGATTGTGGTTCGAAGCCAGCCCATACAGAAAAGTCCCCATGAGACTCTTATCTCCAACTAATCACTCAAAAAACCAGAAGTGGAGCTGTGGCTCAAAATGGTAGAATGCTAGCCTTGAGTGACAGAAAGCTCAGAGACAGTGCCCAGGCCCTGAGTTCCAGCCCCACGACCATCACCACCACCAAAAACAAAATATATAACAAAGACAGCAATAACGATGAAAAAATAATTTTTCCTAGGACAAGGGCTGAGTGTTCGCTCCAGAGCTGCAAAATTCTGAACCGTGTCCTAGAGATTTTGACTCAAGCGTGAGGAGAACGCGTCTAAGAAGAGTTCAGCAGTGTGTACCAAAGTCTTGGCATGTACTTGTGGCTCAATCAGTACTAACAAAACTCTTCCATGTCAGGCACTACAGAGTTATTCCTGCACTGAAATCTATTGAAGGGGCGTGGAGCGTGGCTCAGGGGATGGAGCTCCGGCTTAGCAAGTATGAGGCCCTGAGTTCAAATAATGCTGCCCTCCGAAAAGATCAGTTTGACTGAAGAGTCTCGCCATCATAGTGGGGCTTTGTTTTTTGTTTCTCCAAGTAGAAGCGTGTGGGTTTAAGCACCACTGGGTTTAACGTCACTGGGAGAGTGTGTGATTTGGCCCAGGAGACTCCTGTGAACTCAAAGCCCTCAGCTCTCAATTCTAGAGTGTTCTCTGTCTGGGTTCTGGAACCCAGGAGCCTGCGAAGCCATGCACCCACAAACAGACATATCAAAAGCCAGAGGCAGATCAATAAGGCAGTGGTTTGCAGCCAAGAGGTTAGCTGGAGGTTTGGTTACTAGACCAGCTTCTCAGTAATGGTATCCTGGGTCATTTCTAGGCAGAGAACTAGCTGGTCAGGGAGCTGAACTGCATTGCAACATCGGCTAGCATTTAAAACGCCAAGGAAGAAAAACTCACAAAGAGAGAAACACACAGCCCCTAAGAGTGATCAATATCCATGTACCCAGGGTTGGAGCCTGTGTACATCACTTGTATCAGAATGAAAAGAATGGTCTAAGGGAAATGACTACCAGATTACTAACTCTTCTGGTCATTTGAGCACATCGCTGAGGTCTAAGCAACATAAAGAGAAAGTAAAGTAAGTCTTCTGACCACAGAATGCCTTTAACAGAAGGCCCCTTCCCTGGAAGAGATCATGCTACTATTCAGAGTGTTTATTCATTGTTCAACATAGTCCTCTCCACTTGATCCCTTCAAATGTGAGATCACAGGGCACCAAATCTCTCCATGTCGTCAGGATCACATATCACATTTGCAAAAGTGTACTTCCACTGGAAAGGTTCCTTAGAACTTCTTTACATAGTTCGAGTTCCCACGTGTCCTCCATGTGCTGATGTGTGCTCTACACGACTGTTTTCAAGCACACGTGCTTGCGGTGGAGGGGAGACCAGGACATGGTTTGTTTAGGGGCAGCACGCCTGTCTTTTTCCTTTAAGTGTTATTTGGAATCAACATTACTCCGAAGTGGGGAAATGAGGGATGACAGGAGAGGGAGAAAGGAAGAAAAGAAAATGACCAAGGATGAAAAGAGAAAGCAATGGGGGAGAAGGAAACAACAGGAAAGAGCATTTCAGAGGACGTCATTCAAAGAAAAAGACCCAAAGTGAGTTTGAGAACCCTGGCTTTCTCCTGCCCTTACCTATCTTCTCTTCTAGAAAATTCTCAGGCCACTACCAGACCCGGCCCTCTTCCTCTCCGGTCATTTCCTGCCCAGTGCATGCCAGGGTTTTTGTCTCATACCTCCAAAGCTCTAGTTGGAGTTAGACGTTTTTAAGAAATTTCCTGTTCCCACCATGAGGGCTGGACCAGGAAGCGAATTAAAGAAAACACCAAAGCCTGTATGGAATTGCGGCCTCTGTCCTATTATTTAAAGCCAGGCACGGCAACGCAGAGCTCCTCCAGGCAGACTTCGCTTCCTCCCTCCCAGACTCACAACCCATTTGACTTTACTCAGAGCGGCGCGGAGAGCCCTCCTTCAGCCGAATTCAAAACTGTCCATTACTTGGCACCCCATTACATGTTACACTTTTTTGCAGGGTTTCATTTTTGAGGATGAATATGACTGGGTAAACAGAGGCCTGGAGGGTACATTATATTTCAAAACACAATTAAAATAAACTCTTCAAGTGGAAACGTAAAGTGCATTTGTATTCTGCGAAAGCCTTTGGCCTTGTCAAAGTGGCTCGCCTTTACAAGGTCATTAGTCACCAGCCTCACACAATGGGCAAACAGGCATCAGCTGCTCAAAAACAAACAGGGCCCCAAACACGACAATAACTTCCTGTACCTGCTCTTGTTTGCTTGCTGGGCCTGTAAACACTGGGAGCTGCTGAAATACACAAGCGCGTAACAGCTTGAGTCAATATTTGCCGGACTAAGCCAGTGGTTTTATTTAGCGAGATGACTGAACCCCTGAATCAATCCATCCCTGGGCAGGCAGGGGAGGGTCATTGCCCAGAGCTTCTTTGCCTTGGACTGGGACTGCGCTGAGGGCCCTGAAGGACTTGCCCTGGTCCCTCTTCCTGAAAGTTCAAGGGGTCCAGGTGGGGGGGTGGGTAAAAAGGGAAACAGGAAGCTCCAATTCTCTTCTAGGCTAGTGCTTCCATCCGTCACCTGGAGGCTTGGCTCCATCCCTGATCGCCGTGTCCAAAGCCGTTGAGCCACTGCATCAGAGATGGACAGAGATTTGCTATCCTGCCAAGTCCCCTGGTGGCTCAGGCTGTGGTGCTGAACCACTGGTCCAGACCAACTTCGTCCTGAAGAACAGTGGTGCGAGCCGCGGGTATCGCTTGTGATTTACCAGTAGCTTTGTCAAAGAAAAAGAGGGAAAGGAGGCACTCAGAGTAAATGCAGCAGAGTGACACTGTCACGCCTCCACGTTACTGAGGGAGGTGTTCCGAAACACCAGCCACCGTGAACAATCAGGCCCTCGATGGGAAATAAGCAGTTATTCCCCATTCCTCCTCTGTGCGCTTTAACCCATACCTGGGTACAATTTCTAATAAATGCACTGTTATGTAAGTGGTGATTAGGCTGTATTGTTCAGAGCCTGAGGGGAAATGGCTGTGCATGTTCAGTCGGTCCAGAAGGAAACACGTTTCCTAATAGCTTTGATCCAATGTTGGCTGAATCCACAAACAAATATGAAGCCCATGGCTGTGGAGGCTGGGCTGCAGGTCCGTGTTATTGTCCCAGTCATTTGTACTTGCTGTTCATTTGTAGCCCAGGCTGGCCTGCAACTGGCTAGTGTAGTCTAAGCAGGCTTGGAATTCACCATCTCCGTCCTCAGCCTCCCGAGTTCTGGGATTAGAGTTCTGCACCACCGTCCCAGCTTCCAGGTTGTTACTGTAAGACACAGTCACTGTGCAAATTGCTGAGATCGTTCACATTCACTTTTCTTGGTAATATGGCTTCAAATCTCAGTGTCGTAGTCGCATAGCACATCTCCATTTGTCTTCTCAACGGTTCGCTTGTACCTTGTCACAGCTGTCTTGTATGACATAGTTACAGACCAGCCTCCAAGTCTCCAGGAACCATGAGTCCTCAGTCCTACGTCCAGGAGGAGCATCTACCCATCTGTGGAACTAGAATGCCCGTCTCCATGGTCCTGGGCTTCCCCAGGGGTGGGTACCAGTGGAAGGAGTTGTTCAGAATTCACTTGGGCTGGAGGGGTAAGGTGTCCATGTGCATGACCAGGAGATCCCTTCAGGTGTGAGATGGTTGAGATAGGAAGGAAAATGGAGCAAGCTGGAAACAGTCATTTCAGCGACGCTGCTATGGCTCCTTTTGGCTACAGAGCAATCCATTCCAAGGGCGGAAGCCGAAGAGTTGTGCGCACTCAGCTCCCTTCCGCTCCTGCCAGTCCCCCTCGGCTTTGCGCCACTGACCTTCTTTGGAGCACTGGGGAGACCCGGAGCACTGTTCACAGGAGCAGAGCGCTCGGTATGCTGCAGGGCTGTCATCCTTGGCTCTTTTCTCTCTTTTTACAACCAGCTGGGGGCTGACTTGAAGGAGTGATCATAAAGAGAATGATTACTTTTACGCCGGCTGCAATGGAGAGAAGGTTCTGGGCGGAGGAAGTTATACATGGAAATCAATACCCGCATTGGAAGGGATCCCCACTTGCCCATATAAGAGCTGCCCACGGGGTCAATAGCCAGTATTAACCCGGATCCTTTTTTATTATCATTATTTTTAATAAAGCTGCGTTATGATCGGCTCCCGGGCTGCAGCTGCACCAGCATGAAGGCAAAGAACAAATGCTGTTATCTGAGGTGTCTCTGGGCCCAGGGGTGCCAGCCTCCCCACCCCACGTCCCCATCCCCAGGGGGAGCGCAGGGAGGGTGAAACGAAGCCTTTTATGAACATAAACAGTTTTCCTCAGCAGTCATTCCAGAACCTTCCACAGCTGACCCAACACTCTAAGCCTTTTCAGAACGAAAATATGCAACAGAACACCAGGCGACGTGTAAACTTAGCTCTGGCTGGCGCCACCTTCCACGGTGGGCTCCCGGCTGGGGACCGAGGCGGAGGGAGGATGGGAGGAAGTGGGTATGTGTTCCAGGGACGGCGTGAACAGGACTTCCATTACGCCTCTGCTCCTGTAGCCTTTTGAGATGAACTGAATTCCAAAGGCCTGAAGATGACACCCACAGGAAAGAACACTGACCAGTCCAACTGGGTCAAGGCCAGATGGCAAGCGAGCGGAGCTTTCCCCTTTAATCTAACTTTGTTGTAGATGATGTGCTGAGGGGTTGCACTTACATGAGTAAGGTGATGAGTGCATTTCTTGTTGAGCAGTGTCACCCCTCCCTCATTTTTCTTTCCCTCCCCCCACTCCCCTCCCCCCAAGCTGTACAGACCATTCCCCACGGTGTCTGTGAGCATCGCTTCGCTTTGGTTTACCCTTTGTCTTCTGCTGTGATTCCCCTCCCCTTCCCCAAATCAGATCAACATATAACCAGGACACAGGGTACCAAGATCAAAAACAGTAGCAACAGGAGGTGAACCAATGGGGAAAAAAAGAATAAAGAAGTAACATCATGCAGTACATTAAAAAACAAAACTAAAAGTCCCTATTGCTTCCATGTCTTGGAGTTCCTGTCAGTTAGCCTCATTGTATCTGGTCACATGTGCCTAGCTGGTGAGCTATTTCTTCTTCTGCCATGACGAGACATACACTAATTATTCAAATGAGGGAAACTATGGAGTTCATGTTTCTTTGGGCCTGGCTTACTTCACTTAATATAATTTCTTCCAAGTCTTTCTATTTCCTAACAAATGGGGCAATGTCATTCTTTCTGATGGAGGCATAGAATTCCATTGTGTATATATACCACATTTTCTTGATCCATTCATCTACTGAGGGGCATCTGGGTTGGTTCCATATCTTAGCTATGGTAAATAAGGCTGCAATGAGCATAGTTGTGTTGGTAGCTTTAGTGTGGTTGGGAAAATGCCCAAAAGGTGTGAGCCACAGGTGCCTGCTGGTCCATAGAACTTTCTACACTGATGAAAATGGTCTTACACAAACAGGTATTACTCAAAAGTTGAATTTTTAATTTTACTTGATTCAATTATTTGACATTTTAATGAAAATAGCTCCACGTGGCCAGCAGTTAACATACTGAGCTGTATCAGAAGCAATGTCTATAATTCCAACCAACTTCTAACTTCCAGGGTTTTAGAAAACAGTCTTACTCCTGCAGATTGCTAACTCTGACTCTCTCTATTTGAATGCCCTTTTAGGCATCAGAATCCATTTTTTATTCTCAAACATTCAAGTTTCCATTCAGCTTTCTTATGCGGTTGAACAATGGATAAAGGCGCATGTAAACAGAAAGGGAAAGATGGGTAAAGGCACATGTACACAGAAAGGGAAAGATGGGTAAAGGTGCATGTACACAGAAAGGCTCCCAGGGAAATGTGCATCTCAGCAGGCTCTTGTCAGCTGGGCCTTCTGGCCATCTATCTCCCAGAATATACCACCCTTGTGAGCTGTCCTCCTGTGAGCAGGCTCAGTATGAAATATTGCTGCTCGGTGGTAGCTTTCCTCCCAGTCTTTCCCAGGATGGACCCGTGTTTCTGGCTCATGAGGCATACACACACCTGCAAAGGGGCTACTACCTGACCCAGACAAGATGGCCTGGAGATGAACAATGACTGTTAATGGAACCACTAACGGTAGCCCAGCTAGTCTAGCAAGATCCCCCAGACCAGCAAGGGTTAATGAGATAAATAGAAATAGTCACATTGTCAGGGACTGGATCTGGGCAGATAAAAGCATTGTCTAACTCGAGCTGATCCAAAACTTAGGCAAAGTAGCAAGGTATAAATTAACCCACAAAAACCAGTAGCTTTTCTGTATGCCAACAATGAGAAGAGTAAGGCTGAAATCAGAAAAGCAAACCTTTTTATAATAGCCTCAAAAAAACCCAAAAAATCCGAGGAGTTAACTTAACCAAAGAGGTGAAGCACTTCTACGATGAAAACTAGAAACCTGAAAAAGGAAATTAAAGCAGATTTAAGAAAGTGGAAAAATCCTCCCATGCTCCTGGATTTAGAGGATTAACATTGTGAAAATGGCAACACTGCTCAAAGCTATCTACAAACTCAAAGCAATACCCATCCATACCCCAACATCATTCTTTAATGAAATAGAAGAAGTGATCCAAAAAATTCATATGGAATAGTAGAAGGCCTCAAATAGCAAAAACAATCCTTAGCAGGAAAAATAGTGCTGCAGGAATATCAATACCAAACTTCAAACTCTATTACAAAGCTGTAGTTATAAAAACAGCTTGGTACTGGCACAAGAAAAGGCCTGAGGACCAATGGAATAGAACTGAAGAAATAGACCCAGAAACGAACCCACAGACCTATGGCCACCTAACACTTGATAAGGGAGCCAAAATTATCAGATGGAAGAAAGACAGCCTCTTTAACAAATGGTGCTGGCAGAATGGGTTCTACAAGTGTAGAAAACTGAAGTTAGAGCCTTATAGATCATCCTGCACTAGAATCAACTCCAGATGGGTCAAAGAACTAGAGGTAAGAGCAGATCCTGATTCTAAGCCAGCCCAGACAGTAAAGTTCCCATGAGACCCTCATCTCCAATTTGCCACTCAAAACCTAGAAGTGGAATATGGCTCCAAGTGGTAGAGCACTAGCCTTGAGCAAAAGAGCTCAGGGACAGCACCCAGGCCCTGAGTTCAAGCCCCACAACCAGCACTAACAACAACACAAAGCAAATTCCACTGACAGGGCTGACTGGCTGGGCTGCTGACATTACTTCATTATTTTATAGAAACCGGAGGCCATAAAAGTCAAAACTAAGCATCTTGCCCTCTGGTCTTACCGACAGTACTTTGTCTGCAACTGCGAAACACTCAATTGGACTCAGCCTGGCCATGCTACCAGAATGTCTCCAGACTAATGACAATCCCAGCTACTATTTTAGATTTGGCACAAACACAAATGAAGGATGGATAGCCAGTGGTGTAGACAGAAAAATTCCAAGTATGAGTGGTTATTAAAGGAAATTACAATACAGCGTGGAAACCCTGTGTTCTCCATGAAATCCTCCTTTCTGAAGAGATTTTTTTTTCCTGGAAACACTATCACCATGCTGAGCAATTAAGAAGCAACAAAGGTTAGTGACACAGACACACACGCACATGTACACAAGCACACACACACACGCGCACACGTATATGTGCATATATATGTCATATATCTCATTTATCTTCCATATATATGTAAGATTGTGTGTGTGTGTATGTGTGTGTATAAGATACTATTTTCTAGTACCCTGTAATTCAACTGGCCTAATAAAGTGCCAGGGTTGAGCAGGTAATTGTTCAATCTTAAACCCTCCACAAGAAGAAGAATAGAAAATTCCTTATGAACCCCTGAACCTATCTACACACAAGAGGCTCTCAAGTCATTCACTTTTTTTTCTATGTAGTGTAAGAATCTTAGATATAGCTTCAACATGACCAAGTAAATACTATCATTTTCAGGGTTGATTAAACCTGAGGGAAATTGTAAAGCTTCTGAGAGCTAATGACATTATTCGTTTTCAGCTTTATCTCCATCACTCAATACCATGTATCAAACTCAGTATGTATATTCAGCCCATGTCTGGGAAAGTGAGCAAAAAGAAAGGAACAAAAGAAGAAAGGAGCTGAGCACCGGTGGCTCACGCCTGTAATTGGAGCCACTCAGGAGGCTGAGATCCCAAGATCTCAGTTCGAAGCCAGCCTAGGTAGAAAAGTCCCTATGAGACTCTTATCTCCAATTAACCCCATAAAAATCAGAAGTGGAGCTGTGGCTCAAAGTAGTACAAAAATGCTCAGGGACAGAGCCCAAGCCCCTAGTTCAACAATAAAAAAGGAAGGAAGGAAGGAAGAAAAGAAGGAAGGAAAGAACAGAAAGCAGAGTGTTTAAGATTCCATAGACATCTCAATTAGTATGTTAAGTGAAGTAAGTCAGGGCCAGAGAGACAAAAGACACATTCTCTCTCTCATATGTGGAAGCTAGAACTAATTTATACATGTACTATGGGTTTATGCAAGTGCACACAAATGTATTAACTACAGTGTGGTATTTGCAGGGGAGGATTTCAATGGTGTAATTCCCTAGAAAAATTCAGTTGAACAACATAAATATCAGGAAACTGGCTCTTCAAAGATGCTGGGAGGGGATCAAGTGCAGATAAACTCATTTGTTGACTAATAACTCATTTGTATAACTACTTACAGATAATAAAAGTATAATTTTAAAATATATCTGCAGAAGCTCTGCAACTTCATGCAATCCCATTTGTCCAAACTTTCTTTGATTTGTTGTTTCTGGGTCTCACTTAAGACAATTTCAGCCTGTGCCAAGGAGACCTAGGGTTTTTCCTATTCCATCCTGTAATGTTTTCACTCTGTCTACTTTGACTCCGAGGTCTTTGATCCATTTGGAGTTGATTCTGGTGCAGGGTGATATATAAGGACCTAGCTTTAGTTTTCTACAGGTGATTAACCAATTTGCAAGCACCATTGACTTAAGAGGCTGTTTTTCTTCCATTCTTTTTTTTTTTTTTTTTTTTTTTGCTTTCTTATAGCTAGCAAGATCAATAGAAAGCCCACGGATTGGAAGAAGATCTTCACTAGCCATACAATGGACAAGGGTCTCATATCTAAAACATACCTGGAACTCAAGAATTAAATCCCCCAGCAACAAATCCTCAAAGAAACAACTGCCCAATAAATAAGTGGGCTAAAGACTTAGAGAGAAACTTCTCTGAAGAGGAAAAAAGGATGGCCAATAGACACATGAAGAAATGCTCAACCTCCTTAGCCACAAAAGAAATGTAAATCAAAACAACATTGAGATACCACCTCACCCCAGTTAGAATGGCTATAATCAAGAACTCTAATAACAACAGAAGCTGGAGGAGATGTGGACAGAAGGGAACCTTACTACATTGTTGGTGGGAGTGTAAACTTGTTCAACCACTTTGGAAAGCAGTATAGAGGTTCCTCAAAAGACTCCACATAGATCTCCCCTATGACCCAGCAATCCCACTTTTGGGCATTTACCCAAATGATCACAAACAAGACCACACTAAAGCTACCAGCACAACTATGTTTATGGCAGCATTATTGACCATAGCTAAGATATGGAACCAACCCAGATGCCCCTCAGTAGATGAATGGATCAAGAAAATGTGGTATATATACACAATGGAATTCTATGCCTCCATCAGAAAGAATGACATTGCCTCATTTGTTAGGAATTGGAAAGACTTGGAAAAAATTATATTAAGTGAAGTAAGCCAGGCCCAAAGAAAATAGATCCCATGGTTTCCATTATTTGCAATAACTAGTATATGTCTGAGACAAGCAGAAAAGGTCATAAGCTATGTACATATGACCAGATAAGATGGTGTTAAGCAAAATGAACCCCAAGATAAGGACACAAGTGTTTTTTTTTCTTGCTTGCTATTGTTTCTAACATATTTATTAGGTACCGTGTGATTTTTTTGTTGCTTTGTATGTCCCTCCTCCACGGTATAACAGGGATTCCCTGTTTTCACCGTATTTGATGTTAGTATAATTTGTGGAGGGGAAGGGAAAAAACAAAATGTTTAAATAAGGATACAGGTGGACCCATTGCAACAATGAGATGTATAAGACACTGTTGAAAAACAATGGGCGTGGGGGTGGGGTGGGGGTAGCTGTGGATGTGGGAGGGAAGGGAGGGTAGGGGAAAAACAAAGGAGGAGGCCACAATGCTTGATAAGAAATGCACTCATGACCTGGCTCATGTGACTGTAACCCCTCTGCACAGTATGTTCACAATAAAAACTTATTTTACAAAAACACATGGAGACTTTCAATTTCCCTCATTTCATCTACACTATAGAGCTGGAGGCAATCAGCTTCTGCAGTGGGTATCTCTTGTTTGGTCACCTTAGTACGTTGAACTGTGAGCTCTGAGGGGTAATCTCCAGTGTTTTCCAGTGTTAGAGACACTTATCACAGAAGGGTGGCGGGCATGCTGGGCCTCCCTCTGACCAACTCAGGGGCAAAAGGCGGACATAGGTCGCCGAGGCTCCCATTTGCTCATCCTGATGGAATCTTACACACTGGTTTACTTTCCTGAACTAATAAATTAATCAGCCTTTCCTTCTTGAAAGCCTGTTTTACTTTGTTTTCTGTTACTGGGCACAAAAAGAGCAATGATTATTTTAAAAAGTCACTTGTGAAATATGACCACAATGATCCTTGCAGCCATTAGTGGAGAGTGGTAACTTCCCCAGGCCAGAGAACGCTTTCAAAAGAACCCCTCTCCGCACATTTCCCCAGGCTTCATGATAGAAATCCATTTCCAAGAAGTTGTCTTCTTATTTCCACATGCTGTGTCCTCTGCTCTCAGGCTGGTCCTGCACTTACAATGCCTTGTGCTAGCCTTTACTTACCCTTTCTCAGCTCTTAATTTTCTAAACCTGTCTCAAGTCTAAACCATGGGAAACAAAGATGTAGATGGCCAGTGTCCTTTATATTTAATACCTGATCAGTCGTGGCATTTAGCTGTCTAAAGAGTCAGGTATTTCATAGGGGATTGGAAATGTTTCCTACTTTACCTCATGAAGATAGATAGTTCGGTACATAGCCACTCCCCTGTGTTCAGAAATCACTAAATATAGCCTTGAGTTTATTCCTTAGAAAAATGAAAATTAACGTTACCAGGAAACAGTGGCTCACAGAAACCTATCATATAATAATCTGGTATAAAAACAAACAGGAGATTCCTGGTTAGCGAGTTCTCAGCAGAGATTCCAATGATTGCGTTAGGGACTTGGGATACCAGATTATCCAGGCTGAAAGATTCACAGCGACTAAGTGGCAAAGTTGGAATTTGCCAGCTCCACAGCTCTGGTTCTTTCCTTGATATTTTACTTTTTCCAGGTGCCTTATTACTATACACTGTGGAGCACAAAGCAATGAGACAGCCGACACTTTGGTTAAACAGGAATGTCATTAGACACCAGCATGGACTTTGTAACAGAATGAGAAACTTCGCGACAACAAAGCCAGGTATCCGGCTGTTGGTGGATTCCCAGGAGTGTTATTCAGTTATACAAGTGTACAGTCTAGCTGGCACCAACATTCACGCCCTGTTTTGTCTTCTGATCTACAAGACCAATTTGCACATGAGCTATGTCAGAAAGTTCCAAACCCAGTCCATTTGCTAGTGTCGCCAAAGCCGGTGGACGGCGTCCTCCGATGATGGGAATCTGCCTCATTCTCATGACCCGAAGAACCTCCCCAGCCCTGCCCACAATCCACCCTCCCCAAAGGACTGACCTCCCACCCCTACTGACCTCCCTCCACCCCTACTGACCTCCCTCCCCTACTGACCTCCCTCCTCCCCTACTGACCTCCCTCCCCTACTGACCTCCCTCCTCCCCTACTGACCTCCCTCCTCCCCTACTGACCTCCCTCCTCCCCTACTGACCTCCCTCCACCCCTACTGACCTCCCACCCCTACTGACCTCCCTCCTCCCCTACTGACCTCCCTCCCCTACTGACCTCCCTCCTCCCCTACTGACCTCCCTCCTCCCCTACTGACCTCCCTCCCCTACTGACCTCCCACTCCTACTGACCTCCCTCCCCTACTGACCTCCCTCCACCCCTACTGACCTCCCACTCCTACTGACCTCCCTCCCCTACTGACCTCCCACCCCTACTGACCTCCCACCCCTACTGACCTCCCACCCCTACTGACCTCCCACCCCTACTGACCTCCCTCCCCTACTGACCTCCCTCCTCCCCTACTGACCTCCCACTCCTACTGACCTCCCACCCCTACTGACCTCCCTCCTCCCCTACTGACCTCCCTCCCCTACTGACCTCCCTCCTCCCCTACTGACCTCCCTCCTCCCCTACTGACCTCCCTCCCCTACTGACCTCCCACTCCTACTGACCTCCCTCCCCTACTGACCTCCCTCCACCCCTACTGACCTCCCACTCCTACTGACCTCCCTCCCCTACTGACCTCCCACCCCTACTGACCTCCCACCCCTACTGACCTCCCACCCCTACTGACCTCCCTCCCCTACTGACCTCCCTCCTCCCCTACTGACCTCCCACCCCTACTGACCTCCCTCCTCCCCTACTGACCTCCCACCCCTACTGACCTCCCTCCTCCCCTACTGACCTCCCACCCCTACTGACCAGACAGGGAAGGCACCGGGGTGAAGGAACGGGGGACCCCGCACTGAGCGCGGGGAACTCACGATCCCACCGCAACGGGGTGTCATTACATCCCCAAGAACAGGCCTCTTTGTCTTGGGAAACACCTAGTGCATGTGGATTTCTTTGCTGTGCATCCCTGAAAGCTCCATCTCCAGAGGTTGTTTAATGTCCGTACCGTATTCCAAGGGCTCCCTCACATAACACCGGCTAACCCAAGCACTGGAAAGTTCTGAAATAAATGTGCTCTTCAGGCTCCGGGTCGGCACTGTGCATCTCATACTAGTGTGTTCCCACTATCACGGGCGGCAGCCAGAGACTGACTCTTTCTTACGTATCTGAAAACAGATCCACACACTCTGACGTTGGTATGTCTTTTAAGATAACGTTCATTGCTCAGAAAGCACAAACTTCGTTTTATGTCCTGAGTCTCTACTCAGTAGGAAGGAAGTAGTTGGCCACCAGGATTTCCCTGGCAGGACTTATGCTCTAGAGATGAAATGTCGGATGAAGACAAGGAGGAGCTTGTCTTCCGGGTAATTCTGCTCTTGGGACATGCGTACTTCCAGGACGGTGGAGGGATATCAAAGCAGACAGTTGTTGTTCACTGACAGCTGCATTCTAAGAAATAGTTGCTTTTCAGCAGTAGAGCCACAGGAGAGTTCAACCCGTGGAGGATTTCCACAGGGTGATTTCCCCCAGCTAGCTTCCACCCGTGGCGATATTCGGCAAGATGTGTCTGGGTAAAGACAGGCAGCAATTAGCACAAAACTAAGTCACACACCCAAGGTAGTGCAGGAGGCTTGGCTGGGAGTTCTACACAGGGCTCTTCACCTCTCGAGCATGAGGAGCAGGTAGGCCGCAGACAGAGCCCTCTACACCTTGGGGGCAACGGCGTCCCCTCCACAGAGGGAGATCATCACCCTGCTGTCAGAACATCGCTCTGCCTCGTGGTACAACCGGACCGGAAACAGAGTCACAGCCAAGTTGCCAGGAAGCAGATGAAGGCTGCTGTGGGAGTCACTGTAAATGTGGCAGGGCCACTCATGGGATGATTTTTATGAATAGACACAATCTGCGAGTATCGGATGGTAGATAATTTCTTGCCAGATACGCCTCACCGTACTATTGTTTCCACTCAAAATATCAACTCCTTAGTTCTGACTTTGTCCTTTTTAATGAGACCAGATCAGGCTCTGCTCCTCAGGCTGACCTTGCTGTGCTGATCTTCCTGCTTCTGCCTTCAGAGTAGCTAAGATGATGGGTCTGTGCCGCCATGCTGGCTGACCCCTGCTTACCCTCGTTAAATTCTCTGCTCAGCTTGAGTTTGTTTATAGGTATTATGGTTGAATATCAAATGTCCTCCAAGGGCTCACGTACTGAGCCCTCGATCCTTGGCTAAGGAGTTCAAACAATTTTAGGAGCTGGGGCTTCATTGACGTCATGGGGACATGCCCTGAAGGGGATACCAGCCCCCCCCACCGTCCCTTCTCCACTCTGCTTCCGGTCTGCCATGAGGGGAAAAGCCCTCTCTACCACAAGTCCTGCTACCGTGAGCGTCTACCTCCTCGGAGACCCCTATCAACAGGATCCGGGCTTATGGACTAAAGTCTCTGTGTCTGTGAGCCAGTGAAGTCCTGCCTCCAATACACTGTCCATTCGGGCACTGGGGACCCAGCTCCATAAAGAGTAAATAAGATCCCAGGGGCCATTGAATCGTAATACACACAGCACTGCGTTCCGTGCTGTGTCACAGGGTTATTCCAAATAGAAAATGAGATGGTTGAGAGAGGGGCTAGTACAGAAAGGTACTTAGTCAATCCCTGTTGTCTGTGAGTTCGGAAACAATGCACACTTGTGGATGAGGGAGGGTTTGGTCCAGCTAGTGCTTAAACCTTGTTATAGTAACTGGGTCATGCATGGCATTTCACCACTAAGAACTGCACAGATGCATTTCCCCCTTCAGCAACAGGCACGTGGGATCGATCTGAGACACTGCAAGAGACACTGTAAGATCAGCATCCATCTGTGGGCAAATACTTCCCCAACGTTGCTTTGGAATTAGTCCATGATACCCATCGTATGTAGAGGGCCTTCTTACAGTCCGTGCTGCGAGAGAAGTGTGCTGAGCAGTGCTGTGTCCTGAGGGTAACCGAGGTATTCCTGACGGGCTCCATGGCCAGCCTGGGGGACACCACACACACACAGGCCTCTGCACACACCAGCCTGGGGAAGTCACACACACACACACACACACACACACACACACAGGCCTCTGCACACACCAGCCTGGGGGAGTCACACACACACACACACACACACACACACACATACACACACACACACAGGCCTCTGCACACACCAGCCTGGGGGAGTCACACACACACACACACACACACACACACACACACACAGGCCTCTGTCTGCACACACCAGCCTGAGGGAGTCACACACACACACACACACACACACACACACAGGCCTCTGCACACACCAGCCTGAGGGAGTCACACACACACACACACACACACACACACACACACACAGGCCTCTGCACACACCAGCCTGAGGGAGTCACACACACACACACACACACACACACACACACACAGGCCTCTGTCTGCACACACCAGCCTGGGGGAGTCACACACACACAGGCCTCTGCACACATCCAGGAAAGACCCTTCCTCTGGCCGCCTCTCCAGCAGGTCATCCGCTTACACCACACAGGGTGGAATAGAGCTTCTTTGGCCTAAACAAATGATCTGTGTCCCTTCTCTGCCCCAGGAACTTCCTACGGAATTAGATTTAAAAAAGTCAAAATACCAACACGTGGGTGGGTGGGAATCCTAGGGCCGCCGTGAACAGCCAGAAGAGAAAAATAATACCTGTCCTGCTGTGGTTCCTAGCGCGTCAGGGGGGGCCAACTGGCTGCCCTACCGAGGATGGGGATGCGCGTCGGGCCCGGCCGGACTGTCCTGAGGGGAGGCAAAATGGATGCTTTCTCTCCCAGGAAGCTGCTGAGGGATGCAAGGTGGGCCAACTCCTGGGAAAAGCCCCCAGCAATTGCAGCTGGGAGAAACGGAGGGGCCATTGATTAGCCAGACTTTGAGCCTCGGTGAGGGAGACAAATTCAGGACAATGCTGCATTTTTCCTACTCTGCTTTCTCAAGAATCAGACCTCGCGACAGTGTTGGAAATAAGAAGAAATGTCAGAGAATTCGCTATTGTAATGTCAGAGAATTCGCTTCTCCGTGGTTCTCTGTGCACCATAAAAGTAGAGACAATATTCTTTTAGCCGGTCGCTTTCAATTCTTCTCTGACCTCATTCATAGTCTGTCTTTAAAAACCCATCCTTCACTCTACTTTTTGTCTCACCTGGCCTGGTTGGGTGCCCCTGTGAACACAGACAGCGTTAGATCTTTGCTTCTCTTCTTCAATAAAAATTGGCTTCCTAAGAAGATAAAGAGGTCACTTCTAAGACCTATAACTCTTCTTACCATTTCTTTTTGTCTTTGAACAATGGTTTGAAAGAAAGATACTTTATTAAATGCAAAGTGAGAGAAAATTTCTTGATCAAATCCTTTGGGATTTTTCCCCCTTTTTTTAGAAGTCTACATATATCAAATGCTACTACAGATCTTTCTATGACAATTTTAAGGAGAGCAAGTTTGGGAAATATTTATTTTTATAGCACATTCTATGAAAGATTGAAATAACGTGGCTATATTTGGACAGAATTTAGGAAAGAACAGAATGAAGACATCATTTATTTAGAGAAATATAACTAAACAAACTCAAATAGTAAGATAAGAGAAAGTCAGAAATCTACTGGTTTTTAAATTTCAGCTGTGTGCCTTTAAAAGCAGCTTACCAATTTAGTATGAAAGGCCATAATTATGAATAATCAGTAACAAGTCAAATATCAATAATAATTAGGATGTCAATGAGCTACAGTGCTCATGTTTACTTTATGTATTTTCTTTTAATCTTTAAACTGATATTAAAATAGGAAAATTGTACATAAGAATGGAGTGTCATATGTGCTTCAATATACATAGACATTGTGTAATGCCTACATCAATTAAACATACCTATTTCTTCCTCAACCAAATTTGCTTTAGAAAAAGAAATGTTAATAAATCTAAAGAGCTGTCATTTCAACATTTTCTTAGTATTTGTGGGCCAGGTTTGAAAGATAAAATTTGATCATTTACACTTGGAATTAAGAATTGACCTGATTTGTGGGCAGGTAGTGTGTTCAAGGGGCAGAATATTGCCAAGCAACCATGAGGCCCTGAATTCAAACCCCAGAAATGACAAAAACTAGAACAAAACAGTTTGCATGATGTGCACACAGTGAGCAAGATTAGCTCAAAAGAAGGTCTTCGTAGATATTACATCTCAAGTGATGTCACCGGAAGGGTGAGGTATGATGTTCTAGACTCTCATTCACCAACGAATTCCCAAACAGCAATGATAGGAGCCAACATTATCAGAGTTCCAGAAAACAGGCAAAAGGTATGCAGCTGCAAGGCCAGTAGTAAATAAAGAAAAAGCCATCATCAAAATGGTGGAAAGGGTTATGGGATTTTTACTTGTCTCTTCCAACTTCCTCCCAGATACGGTAGTGACTTTGGTCTTCAGGTTACAAGTGATCCTTAGTTCTCCATCTCAAACTGGAGGAAACTGAGCAAAACTTACTTTTAAATTATTGCAGACAGGCCAGGTGCCTGTGGCTCACACCAGTAATCCCAGCTACTCAGAACTTGAGCTCCGAGGAGCTCAGCTCAAAGTCATCCTAGGTACATGGGTACGAGAGAGTCTTATCTCCAATTAACCATCAACAATCTGGAAGTATCCATCCTTGAACATGAGGCTCTGGGTTCAAGCACACACATGCACGCACGCATGCACACTCACAGACAGTCACTACGTAAATCTATAGTAATTTTTTCTTGGGAGCACAGAAAAGGCTAATCATACAAGGCACTCATTGGTATTTTACTCGTCTTGGAACTTAGCCACGCAAAGTAAAGAGCATTGCCTAGTAAGAAGGCCAAAGGACCCATGGAAGCCAACGGTAAGAGACTGCAGGTGGAAGTAAGCCACATGCCACCAAAGCCCAGAGGGAAATGTGGGACATGTAAGAGTTATGACAACTATGGGAAAAGTTAGAAGTACAATACCCAGGTGCAATTCATGCCCAGAAAACCTGAGAAGACCTTACATTTTTATCTCAAGATGGTCTGGGCTTCACAACAAATCTTGCTAAGTGTTGAAAACAGTCTCACTCTGTAACTTCTTGGAGAACGATGCTAGAAAATCTGCCAAAATGTCAGGGGAAACACCAAGACTTTGGGATCAACAAAGCAAGGAGCCATTTTATGTAAAAGTAAAGCTTTTGGGAAAAAAACACATCTTATTAAAATGAACAAAATAAATTAACAACAAAATCCATGATGAAATCCAGACAACAGACTTACTGAACAAAGACTAAAGCAACTTAATTACATATGAACAAGGCAAAAGCAAAAGATGAGAAGAGACCTAACTAAAATCAAGAACACAAACAAACCTAAGCACAACAAGACTATCCACAGAGATTGAAATTAGAAAAGAAACTGAGCAGAATTCTGGAACTGAAGAATATTATTTGAGTGGATATGAGCGAGCAGAACACTTACCTCACTCAGAGATAGAAAGACTGCAATGAGCAAGCTCAAGAAATCGAAAAATAATGAGCAAATTGAACAGACTTGGGAGCTATTACCATCAAGAGGACTGATTCTGGGGCATTACAAGACCTTTGAGAATAAGAGAGAATGAAGCAGAAAGAATATTTGAAAGGACAATGCTCAAAAGCCCCATAACTTGGATGAGAGGTGTGAATTCTACAAATGCAGTAAGCTCAGCAAATCCCCAGTATGATAAACTCTAAGTGGCACCAAAACACGACACATTATACGCACCTGTCAAAAGCCAAGCTCAAGGAGAGAACTTTGAAAGCAGACACAGCACACGGGAGAGCTTCTCAGAAAGAGTATCAGCCAATTTCTCCTCAGAAATCCTGGGTGGAGGAGACCTCAGCTCGTAACGGACACGCGGGCCTGCGTGTGGACTGCAGATATCGCAGACATCAGCAGTTGTTGTCTGTTCTGACACGTGTGTCAGCCACCATCTTTTCCTTTCCGAAGCGTCTGAGGTGTGTACGGATGCGATTGGAGGCCCTCTGCAGGAGCGCCCACGCCCTTCCCAGCCAGCTCCCTCTCCTGAACGTCCACATGCCACAGTCCCGACACCGTCCACATTCTCACGCCAGAGACAACCAGCGTGCCATGTTTCAATTGTGCATGTGTCAGAGAACACTTAAATTATAAAAGTAAATTCATATTATTTTCCATGCAGAGAAAGACTACATTCTAAGACAACTGGTCTGCCCAGAGCGGGAAAGCAGGAAACTCCAACCGACCTTGTCTGACGGGAGAGGACAAGAAAAGGCAAACCGAAGCCAGTGTCACCCTCGAAACTACTTGTTCACTATTGGCTTATTTTTGCTGTACTTGGATTTGAACTCAGGGCCTTGGGCTGGCTAGGCAGGAGCTCCATTGCTGAGCCACAGTTTTGGCCCTTTTTGTACTGGTTATTTTTTTTAGAACAGCACTGGCTTTCTGCCTGGACACAGACCTGAACCTTTATCCTCCCTTCATACCTTGGAGGATAGATGTGTGCTACTGCGCCCAGCCAGTGGGCCGATAAGAGGTCATCTAGGTATGCTCAAGCGCCTCCAGAGAGCCAGTATTACAGGCATGAGCTCCAGACACCTGGTGACGCTCTAACTTTTGTTAGGCCTAAGGCAAAAAGCTGTTGTCTTTGAATTAATTCCTTGAAAGTGTCATTTCCTCACTTGTAAGTCAGGACTACGATATGCATCACAATAGTTTGAACGGATTTGAGCTCATGTATATAAAGGATCTTGCAGATATAATAGATTCTTAGGCAAAGTACTTCTTCTCTTTCCCTCCACTTTAAAAAAAATGAGCATTAATTTTGTTATGCAAGTATAGAAGACACCAGCAAAGAAAACAAACTATCTGGTGAAATGGCCTGGATATGGTTTTTGCTAAGAACATCAAATACTGGTTGGCTGTACATCCCAGCCTGTTCCAACTCCTGCAGTCTCTCTAGACTTGAAAGAGAGTACTTGTAAGTCTAAAGAAAACAGTATCCATATGGGGGAAAATGTCACTAACATCCCACATATAATTATATTTTTTAAAATAATTCTCCCAAACAATCCACCATTTAATATTATTTGTGCCGCAGCCTTTGTTCCCAAGCAAGATGTGCATTCTAAAACTCCACATGTTTTTCATCAAAAATAATCTTTAACCACAAAAGGAAAGATCTCCAAAGCATTTGAGTTAATACATTCCTCTTGCTAATGCAACCAAAATATTCCAATGTTTTCCCTTAATACCCTCAATTTACAACGAGCAGACAGATGCTGCTTCTCAAAGGCCTTCATAAATCTTCCCATAAGGGATGAAAACGAGCGATTTATTCTTGCCCATCTTTTAATTTTACTCAACACTCAATGAGTTATTCTTACAGTTGGCTTTTCACATGTCTGAGTAGAATTTATCTCTCCAAAACTTATGCAAGGACTAGATTACGCTAATGAATTGATTAGGAATTTGAAGCCTAACATGAGGCCAAATATTTTCTGGCTTCACGTCTGTGTCTCAGCAAATGGCTTAATTTGCTCCCTGCTTATCCATTACTGCTAAACTGTCTTGCTATCCTTGTAGTAAATGGCTTGAACCCCCGGAAGGCTGAGGCGGAGTGGCGCAGAGTGAACAGAGGAGGTAAAACCCTCTCCTCCGCTCATTTTCTAACTACGTGAGGAGGGAGCGCTTCTCATGGTTTCAGGCTATCCTTAACAGCTGCCATTTCCACATCCTAATGGAATTTATCCCTGAGAGGTTTGTGCAAAACTTAAATTACACTAATGAACGGACAGTGTGTTTGAAGTTGAACACGAGGCCAAGTGTGTTCTGGGTTAGCCTTTTCCTTTTTTTTTTTTTTTTGTATCTCAACAAACTACTTAATTTTCTTCCTCCGAACCCATTATGGCTAAATTGTCTCGCTATTACAGTAATGCCTGCTAGCAATGTTGGACTTAAGAGTCTGTGCGTGTTTTCCTTGTAAGTGCCTATTTTTGGAGATTCAGATGACCTGGGAAACTGTGCACATCTCCCAGAGCTCTCAAACTTTGTTGAAATCAGTCCAGCCTTAGACTTTTCCTTTTATGCATCTTAAAAATCAGGCACTTACGCTGGGCACCGGTGGCTCACGCCTGTAATCGTAGCTACTCAGGAGGCTGACGCCTGAGACCTCGGTTCAAAGCCAGCCTGGGCAGGAAAATTCCATGAGACTCTTATCTCCAATTAGGCACCACAAATATCAGAAGTGAAGCTGTGGCTCAAGCAGTAGAGCACTAGCCTGGAGCAAAACTGCTCTGGGACAGCAGCCAAGCCCTGAGTAGAAGCTCCACAGCAGGGGAAAACCCAGCCATTTCAAGGATTATTGGGAAGAAGCAGGGGATGGGTAGGAAGACAAGGGGGGAATGAAAGAGTGGATAACATGGAACTATAGCACACAAATGTGTGAAAATAGGAGGATAAAATCTACTATTTTGTACTGTCGTACATACATTAAATAAAAATAGAGAAATCAGTCCTTTTACAGGAGAAATGGTAACTGTCTTCCGAAACAGAACACTTGTTGCTCGTGCTCGGCTGTGTGGTAGCTTTCATTAAACTAGTTAATAAATGAATTGCTGTTTTGCTACACGGGGATCAATCCTGGGACCTTGGGCATCTTAGACAAGTGCTTTGGATGACATTTTAGATGTCAGCTTTCTAGATGTTATCATCCTCTCATTTTCCTTCCCCTTGTTTGTTGCTCTTTTGTACTTTGGAGAAGACTCTTGTACCTCACCTATGACTTATGAGAGTTTTATTTCCTGGCAGTCACTAAGTGGCGTTTAAGTACTGAACAGTTCTCTTTTTTTTTCTTGATTTCTTCCTGTGAACCATAAATGAGCCAGTGAAACTCACATTCTAAATTTCTGGAAGAAACACAGCCCTTTTCTGATTGAAATACAAAGGGACTGAACCAAATGGCCACAATTCCATAAATTCATGCCATGTGCAGGGAAAATGTGAAAACAAAAACAAAAAAACAAACTTCTTCACTCAGGACTAAGTCTGGGAAGGAAGAACAGACAGGAAAACATAAACCGGTGGCCTTTTCTCAAGCCGTTCCGACTGGCCAGTGATTGCTGCCTCTTCTTCTTGCAGTCTTGTCGTGGCTCCATTTCCACCAAAAGTTCTGATCGCTACCTTCCAGTCTGGAAGCGTTCGGGTGAGGGTTAGGGCTGGGATTGTCTCCTTGCTGACAAAGAGAAGCCTCAGCCAGAGATCTCTCAGAATCGCCAATGTTCTCTCTCTCCAGAACGCAGCTTCCCCCAGGGAATCGCCTTGGGGGAAAAGACTTGTCACCCCCAATCCTCCCCCCAGCATGACTCAGGGATGGAGCCTCATGTTAATGCATCACTGCCATGACTCAACCCGCTGAGAGCTGGTTGTGATGTGTTTGGGGGGTGATCTGACATGTTTAAACCTGTAGCCACACACTCCTTCCTGTCATTGTCCCCTGGTTTAATTACCTGGCCATCCTCCCGTTCACAGAAACCTCACGGAGCAGCCGTCCTCCATGGTGGCCATTCCTCCTCTGGGTCAAACATGGCTGGGGAGGGAGGAGAATGCCAGTGGACCTTTGACACAGACGCTCTCCACGCATTACAAGGGAGCAAGCTGTGCCGGACGAGCAGCAGCGTCTTCTCGGTGGACTGGACCATTCTCTGGCTTCTCTTGATGTTCTGGCCTCCACTGGCCTCTCTCAACATGCCTTGAAGACACTGAAGATTGTCTTGTTTAGACTTCATCAGTAGGAAGACGCAGGCAAAGGCAGCCAACCACTTTGTTTTCCCTTGGATGACCTTGACCTTCACAATCACCTCACAGTTCCAGTTCCACAGTGTCCTCTGGGCCTAGTGTATGGCATGATACAGCTCTTGAGCTCTCAAAATCAGTTTCCCCTGTAGTGGAGAGATCTTCCCAGCATGCACAGCGGCCTCACCTTCCTTAGGAGGAAGTTGCTATCACGGCCTCTGCTTTATGCTAACATCTGTTTGTCTTCTTTATAAAAAGCATGATAGTGAACACAACTTTTCTACCTGTTAGATGAAATTAAACAGATGGCATAGTGGACCAATCTCAGGTTCAAAATGAGAACTCATTAGCATGTACTAAGACTAAAAAGTAGATAGCGATGATTTTATCCAGTTCTCTGGCACAGGAGAGAAAGGCCCGAAATGGATGATTTCTCAGAGGGGCTAGCTAAGTGGAGGCATTCTGACTGAGAGTAGACTAAAAGTAAGCTAAGGATTGCTCTGGAAAGATTCTAAGTGCGTTTAAACATTGTTAATGCCTTGCAAGATTCTAAGTTCACTCTAAGTAACCCCAGAGCGGAAGATCGGGCACTTGGGGTCTCTTTCGGTCTTATCACTTGACTATGTGCCATTTAGGGAACTGAGTCACGCAATCTGGAATCTAAGATATGTGGCAAATTTTATGGAAAAAAATTCCAACGCTAGATGAGGCTGGGAAAAGCCAGAAGGCCAGAAGTGATAAGCCATAACTAACAATCTCTTTAAAGTCTGTTTGCTTTTAAATTTGTGACAGAGCAAATTGATTCTGTATTTTAAAAATACACTAGATCGAAAGGCTGCCAATTGTGCATCTTCTAAGCCACTTATACATATGAAAATAATATTTTTATATTCACATTTTGGCATAGAATAATGTGTGCTAATTTGAACAGTAAGTTGTACCAAAGAAAACAAGATACTGAACTAACTAATGCAATGTAATTGTACCATAGTAGAAACCAGTAAAATATACATTTATGTGTGTGATTCCACAGGGAGGCTAACATTTAAACTTGCTGATTGGGTTTCCATTTCATTCCTCCTTTCAGTGAGCCTGAAACCATTTCCTGGGACATCATGGCTGTGTTGGGTGTATGATCGTGGGTGGAATGGTCTGGACCACATGCCAGCAAAAGCTGGCACTTGCTTTCTTTCCTCTGCAGCTTTTCTTCAGGCAGACCTGTTAGCTATCCAAGGAGAAATGTGTTTTCCTCTCTTCCTAGCTCCCTCTTTCTTTCTCTCCCATTTGCCCTCCCTCTCCTTTTCTCTCCTTCTCCCTCTCACGCCTCACACATGAACACTCTCTCTCTTTCCCTCTCTCTCTATCTCTCTCTCTCTCTGTCATGCACACACACACACACACACACACACACACACACACACAGTACTGTGTGGCTGAACAACTGAGAGGTTTTGCAAGTTGCCTACAAGTTCAGGATACTTTAGTCAAATGAACTAAATAAATTAAAAAAATTAAATGAATTTTAAAAGTAAAGGCATTCCTTCAAAGGCACTTCCTCCAACAATCTTATTACAAGACCCTCCAGTTCCTGGCTCCATGGTCTTACTCCCATGCTCTCTTTCATTTTGGATTTCATTGTCCCTTTTCTAATCCCTTCCTTCCCTCCTACTGATCTCACAGAACACAGGATGAATGACACTTGCTAATCTCTGATCTTTTCTCAAATCTGAAGTACCTCTCTCCCTCTACTGAATGTTCATTGAAGGATCATTGGAAACAAAGACAGTGTGGTGATTGTGAACATAAAGATCTGGTTCTATACTGTAGCTTCACCTCTGTTGTATCTATGTGACATCTGGAAACTTCTTTAATTTCTCTAAGTCTTAATTTTCCTCTTCTACAAATTGAGGGCAATCGTATCAATATTAGATGATCAAATAAAATAACACATATGAAGTGTTTGGCCAAATGTAATTTATACACAATATGCAATAACTGTGGGCTGTTGGCATTCTGTCAGAGCTCTTCCCATTTCCTTCCTAAATGTTATTCCTAGCTCTATATCCAACTAAGCCTCCTTCCAACTCCAGCTCTCGCTCCCTCCCCACCTCATTCACCTTCCCTAGACTCGCCACTAGACTAAATTTATCCTGACTCGCCACTAGACTAAATTTATCCTGACTGAGGATCAGATCTCCTGTCCCTTCCTCTTCCCCCATGTTTCTAGGACTGTGCCTTGCACTAAATTTATTTGTTGAATAGATGTGTGGTGGAGATTCTGAGCCAATAACCTGCATTCATAAAATGCGTGATATCTTCAGATTACCCTGGTGGGGCCAATAAGAGGCTGCACTGTGCTTCAAAATGCGCCCAAGGAGACCCGAGAACCAGACTGGCTCACGCTGGAGCTCAGAAGAACAAGATCTGGTCTCTGCTCCTCTGTGAGCTCTCAAAACTAAAAATACTAAAATCAGTAAAACCAGGACAGAAGCTCAACACCATACTAACTCTGCAAATAACCAAATTGTAGCCAACACGGTAGACTTGGCGGAAAACAATTTCTAAAATGCCAGCGCTTCACACGGAACATCTGGTGGTTGACAGAATTAGCCATGCTGAGAACGCGTTGTCAGTCAAGCACCTAGACACCAGGCTTCGTTTTCAGCCTTTGTTAAACAGAAGCTCACGAAAGTGTCTGACTATTTCAGATTCCAGGCATGGATGGAACATACATGCAATTGAAGAAAAATAAATATACGCTTGAAATGTTTTATGTACAGGTCAGATTAGGTGGTGGCTATTTGTATCGTTCTAATGATGTAAGACTGTATTGAAATTCGACCTTCAGAGTTCTCCAAGACCCAGAGAATCCTCAACTCTGTGAAATGTACAAACTTAATTTTTATTCTTCCTCAGTATTTAACACAATAAACAAAAACATACCATAATACCATGACTTTTAAGTTCCTCATGGTTTATGTAAAGATGAAGCTGTCCGCTGCTGAGTAAGTGTGTGTGTGTGTGTGTGTGTGTGTGTGTGTGTGTGTGTGTGTGTGTGTGTGTGCATGTGCATGTGCATGTGTATGTTGTTTGGGATTTTTTTTTTCCTTTCTCCATCTTTTTTTCTGAGGAGAATTGTTTCTGAAAAATCATCTTCAATTTCGAAGAGTATTATACATCACAAAAAAGTGTGTACACTGCCATCTGCCACGGTGAAGGGTCTCGGCCTCCCTGGGTGAAGCCCGCCGCCTCCCGGTTCCCGCAGCATTACTGGAGGAGGTGTCAGGGTGTTCCCAAACACTCCGAGGCTCTGCTGCGCATTTGGCGGCCTTGAGATCACAGGAAGCAGCTCACTTTGGTTGTAGCCTGACAAGATCTCTCTGGGTGGCGCAGGCCCTTTTTCTGAGGGATGGGCGAAGCAGGGTGGAGAGATGCCCGTCAATGGGAAAGAGAGGAGAGCCCTGGTCTCAGACACATGAGGAGTTCTGGAAAAGGGGAGACAGGTGCGCTACAGAAGCAGGAAGCGGGAGCAAAGCTCCACCCGGTCAGGAGCTGCACTGAGGAGAAAGCAGCAGAGCATCGGGCAGAGCCACTGGGCTTACTCTCCGCTTCCACTGCAGGAGGAGACCACAGGGGACACCACCTGCTATCCCGGCCATCTCCTGTGCGCACAGAGACTGCACGTCCTGTGGGCAGCGGGGACTGCGCGTCCTGTGGGCAGCGGAGACTGCGCGTCCTGTGGGCAGTGGGGACTGCGCGTCCCGTGCGCATGGAGACTGCGCGTCCTGGGGCAGTGGGGACTGCGCGTCCTGTGCGCACGTGGAGACTGCGCGTCCTGGGGCAGTGGGGACTGCGCGTCCTGTGCGCACGTGGAGACTGCGCGTCCTGTGGGCAGCGGAGACTGCGCATCCTGTGGGCAGTGGGGACTGCGCGTCCTGTGGGCAGTGGGGACTGCGCGTCCTGTGCGCATGGAGACTGCGTGTCCTGGGGCAGTGGGGACTGCGCGTCCTGTGCGCACGTGGAGACTGCGCGTCCTGTGCACACGTGGAGACTGCGCGTCCTGTGCGCACGTGGAGACTGCGCGTCCTGTGTGCACGTGGAGACTGCGCGTCCTGTGCGCACATGGAGACTGCGCGTCCTGGGGCAATGGGGACTGCGCGTCCTTGGGCAGTGGGGACTGCGCGTCCTGGGGCAGTGGGGACTGCGCGTCCTGTGCGCACGTGGAGACTGCGCGTCCTGTGCGCACATGGAGACTGCGCGTTCTGGGGCAGGCCAGCAGCATTCCCTTCACCATCACTTTTCTCATTCTTGGAACAAAAGTCTCCCATGGTCTGTTTTCGAATCAAAACATTTGCAGTCAGCCCTTCAGCGGATGTTTTCCCTGACTGCTTCTCCACTCTGGCCCCGGCTCTCTCCCTCTCTCACAACCCCGGCCACGGTGGCTCAGCTGAGCGGCCCACTCACCCTCTGCTGCAGATGGGTGTGCCTTGATAGGGATGCCACGCCGGGAAGGGCTGTGCCACACTGGTAGGAAGGAGAGAAGCTCTTTTGTTTCATCAAGAGTGGCGGCTCCAGTCCCTGTCTCCCCAGGTCTTCTCTTCCTCCTCGCTGCTCCACAGCGATGGCATGAGTCATGCCCAGGACACTTCAAGTTCTACCAAGGGTCTACTCTTTCCAAACGCACCACACAAACTCCTTTGCTCTCCCCAGGACTCACCGTGGGTTCCCACGACCCCTCACTCTGGATTCTTTTGGCTGTTACTGCTGTTCGTAGAACAGTATAGCCTTTGGAGGATGGGCGACTCAATTTCAGCCTACCCAGGGACAAAAATGAGTTCAAGTTATCCCTCCCCACACAGCTCCATCTTGGCAATACAGCAGGGTCTGGCACAGCAGAGGTCCATTGACAGCTGAGGTGTCGGTGGAGCTGGCCGCAGTGGCTCATGTCTATAATCCTAGCCACTTGGAAAGCCAAAATCGGGAGGACTATGGTCTGAGGACAGCCCCACAAGAAAGTTTACAAGATTCCCTTCCAGCAGCACCGGGTGCGGCGCCTGCACCTGTTACCTCAGATGCGTGGGAGGTAAAGATCCTGAGCAGTGTGGTTCAGGCCAACCCAGGAGTAAAATTTTCCAGACTCCATGTCAATAGAAGAAGCTCAGCATGGTGGTTCATGCATTCTTATCAGCTGAGCTAAGGTGGGAAGTATAAAATAGGAGGATCACAATTCATGTACTAAAATGAGCTAAAAGTGACACACACACACACACACACACACACCACAAGCTGAAAGGAAGAGCTACCCACAATTGGGGCCCCTGTTCTACAAGAGCCCATTGAAAATGCTCCATGCGCTCACAGGGGAGGATTGCAATGGTGTAAGTCCTTTGAACAACTAACCTGGAGTTTAACAGAAGGAATACAGGAAGCTGGAGCATGTGCTGTCAGGAGTATGGGAAGTCAGGAGTATGGCAGACACACAGAAGGAGAGAGGGCGGCAAACGCAGCTATAATGACCGATGTGCGCGTGTGAATATGGAAAGTGGAGGGAAGGGCGGGGTTGGGAGGGACGTGGACTGACGGAAGGGGTGACATTGATCATTGCACCCACACACTGATCTGTTGAATTGAAACACCCATTTCAATTGGTAAACCACTTGGAGATCATTTTTAAAAATTAAAGAAAATATTTGAGGCTCCAATCCCATCCTCAGCCTTCGTGTATGTTCTCCTGACACAAATTTAAGGTGAATGTTAAGCCAGGGGCAGAAAAAGAAAGGAATCAACCTTTAAGAAGATTGTTTCCAGTTCCTTAAAGCGAAGTATCAGACCCCGAAGAGCATCTCTTGTAACAAACAGAGACACCATGAGTGTCCTGCTGCTCTTACTCTTTCTTTCAGTTGTGAGGTGAGAGGGTGAAGAGAAGGAGGTCAGCAGAGCAGTCTGCCTCCTTATTATTGGAGTTGGCCAGAAGCCCTGCGTGTTCTTTGGGTTTAGTGGACACTAAGAAGACATCTGGAGTGAGACTCTTGCTCACCAAGACGTCTGCCTGGAAGGCAATAGGACACCAGAGCTTGTCGCTGAGAAGTGGACTGTTGCCAACAGCAGGAGCTTGCAGGTGCGTGGAACGCAGAGGAAGGCAGAGCCACATGGCCGGAACCAAAGGCCCTGCAAAAACAACTCCATGCATGCCTCCAGATCCAGACAACTGTGTCCTGAAGTCTGTAGCAACCAGCCATGCTATGATTAGCCACAGAAAAAGGACAGCCACGTGGAAGTGGGTCAGCCGGGGCGAGGACCCTACCTGTGCTGCTTCTTCATGGCAATTAGGCCCTGGAAGAGGAAGCAAAAGTCCAAATTCAAATTGGAGTTTCTTTGATACTAGCTCTGGCCCTGCGTGGAGGAGAGAAAATGAAATGACATAGAAGAAAAAGACAAGATGTTCTGGCCGGCCTGGGAAGCCACTGGTTGGGAGTAGTTGAGAAGAGCACAGTAAGCGATGACTGAAAAACAGAAGAAGGTCAAGAGACTCCCCCTGCCTGGTATAAACTGACTTACGTGCACTTACAGTGGAAAAGAAGAAGAAAAAAGAAAAGCGAGAAACCAGTCTAAAAGGATTTCAGCATAACAATTTGAGGATAATTCCCAGAGCCACAAAAGTGTCCGTTGCTAGTTCCTCTGTATCAATACATCAAGGATGCTGTGTGGCCTCCAAAAGTAGTGATGTGTGTGTGTGTGTGCGTGTGCGTGTGTGCGTGTGTGTGCGCGTGTGCGTGCGTGTGTGCGCATGCGTGTGTGTGCGTGTGCGCGTGTATGCGCTTGTGCGTGTGCATGCCTGTGCAGGTGTGCGTGTGTATGCATGTGCATGTGTGTGCGCGTGTGTGTGTGCGTGTGCATGCCTGTGCGTGTGTGCGTGTGTATGTGTGTGCATGTGCGTGTGCGCGTGTGTGTGCGCGTGTGCATGCCTGTGCGTGTGTGCGTGTGTATGTGTGTGCGTGTGCATGTGCGTGTGTGCGTGTGTGCATGTGTGTGTGCGCGTGCGCGTGTGCGTGCAAGTGTGCATGCATGTGTGTGTGCGTGTGCATGCGTGTGTGTGCCTGTGCTCAAGGCTGGTGCTCTATCACTTGGAGCCATAGCTCCACTTGTGACATTTTTACTGGTTAATTGGGGATGAGACTTTCGCAGACATTCCTGCCTGTGCTGGCGTTGAACTACAATCCTCAGATCTCAGCCTTCTGAGTAGCTAGGATTAAAGGAGTGAGCCACTGGCACCCCGTGGAAAAAAAATGGCCTTACATTGTTCCATTTGTTTATGAAGAGAGGCATTTCGATGTATAATGTAAGTTGTTACTGATTCATATTGTTTTTGAACAGTTCAATTTACAAAAACATGTACAGGTAATTATACATTTCCATGGGATGCTAATGCATCATACTTGTAATGTTAGCTACTCAGGAGGCTTAGAGCTGGAGGATCTCAGTTCAAGGCCAGCCCAGACAGAAAAGTTCACTAGACTCCATCTTCAAAGTCCAGCAAAAAGCAAGGATTGAGATGTTGGTGAATGGTAGGACACCAAGCAGGCAAGCAAGCCTGGAAATTGTGAGGCCCTGAGTTCAAATCCCATTACCACTAAGTAAAGACAGGTAGATTTTGTGCATGTTAAAAGTTGTACAATGTAAGTTGTCATGTCCAAAATGAGCTTTACAACGTCGGTGCGGGGGGTGGGGGGAAGGGAGGGAAGGAGAAGGATTGGGATTGGGGGGGAGGGGGAGGCTGGGAAGGGATGTGAAGGGTAAACAAAGGAGGAGGCTGCAATGCTTGGTAAGAAATGTATGCATTATCCTGCCCATGTAATTGTAACTCCTCTGTACAGTATGTTCACAAATAAAATTAAATTAAATTAAACAAAATAAAATAAAACGGGTTAACACTGAAAAAAAAAAGTTGTACAATGTAAGTCCAACAGCTTAGATACCATAGATTTAAAAAAAAAAAAAAAAAAGAAAACCCTGCCCTGCCCTGTTTGGTCTCCATGCTAACCATTTAAGTAGTCTATTCTTTATTATATATATTATATATACATATATATATATCAGATCTTTATTTGAATATAAGCATATAGAAGTTTTCTTTTTAGCAAAAATGCCATTTGTCAGACACAATGCTCTAGTTTGCTTTTCTTTTTCATTAAAAATGCATCCAAGTCCTGTCTTTATGTCAGTACATCATACTTAAGCACTACATAATACTCCTGTTTATTTTTGCTTCATTCTTTAACCACATTCCCGTTAATGTATTCAAGCTCACACACCTGCTGTTAATGTGCTATGACATTAGGAAACAATGATTATTTTGATGCACAAGTTTGTCTCCTAAAAAGACTACCCCCATTTAACCGTGAATTTATAAACCTGGGTTCAAATACTATTCAGAATGCAGATCCTGAAGCATTATATGACATTCAAATACTTGATAGGCAACCACAGGAGATTAGATTATGCTCAATAAAGTTGAAAATATTGCATGATTTTAGAGCCTTACATTTTTTGTATGTGTATGCCAGTCCTGGGGCTTGAACCCAGGGCCTAGACTCTATCCTGGAGCATTTCTGCTCAAGGTTGGTGCTTCATCATGTGAGCCCCAGCTCCACTTCCAGCTTTGTGGCCGATTAACTGGAGATAGGAGTCTGACAGACTTTTCCTGCCCCACCTGGCTAAGAAACCTTGATCTTCGTCTCCTGAGTAGCTAGGATTTCAGGCAGGTTTAAAGCCTTTCCTTTGAACCCTCCAACTTGGCAGTTAGTATGCGATAAAGGCAGAAGTCTTGTTTACCTGCCCCCACTAAGAGCTCTTGCTGAATGTATACAAGGCATTCTTCAACAGATAGGATGAGACTAGACGGCCATGATTGCAGAAGCTGACATGAACTGTGACCATTCCCTTCCTGCTCACCCTGCCCCACCGTGACAAAGCCGAGGCCCTGCTGTGAAGTTTATCTTGTGTATATTTGCCAACCTTTCCCAGCTATCTGAGGTCAACATAACTCCTGTTTTGAGAAATCAGGGCAAAGGGCAGAGAATGCTACCAGCGAGCCCATGTGGCACTGTCTTTAATATCTCAGGTCATGTATTTGGTTTTCCCCCTCAGATCAATGTTTGTGTCAGCGTCGAAAGTCTTACTCTGGTTGGAAGCCACTCACCACTGCTGATCTAGCCACCCGCCGCAGGCCTAGAACAGCCCCTGCCTGAAGTCCAGCATTTCCTGGATGAAAACTCAGTTGGTGGTGTTATTGGCTGTGAAACCGGTAACAGCCCAAAGCTTAAGTTGAGGAGCTTCATATCAGTAGCCCCTCTTGTGAGAGGTGTGTCTGTGTGAACCTACGTGTGTGTATTAAAAGACATTTCAGTTTTCAATAAACTGTTTACTGTTCAAACATTAAATAAATGTAGAACTGTTTTAATCAGCTGAACAAATATTTAATGTACACTCTAACATAAGAGAGCTATGTTTAAAAATACTCTCTACTGCTAAGACACAGGGAATTTGTGGAGACTGGTGACCTAAAGGTAGACAAACATAAGAAGGGTGCATGAAATATATAATTTTGAATTTACACTTAATCCCCCTTTTATTAGCATCCACTCGTATTTTCTACCCTCGCCTTCCCTCCCTCCCCCCTCTCCTCACCCTCTCTAGCCCTCTTTCTGTCTCTGCGTGTTTTGTCTCAGGAAACGCTGGTCATATTAAAAACGTACTTAGGTTTGTCTACAAGAGCAAATGGCTGAGTGACGACCAGATTCGTTTCCAGTAAATTGTTATGAGATGATGAAACACAGCACCGTTCATGTTCTAGGCGGGCTGTGATTCTTGGAGGAAATGCTGCTGTGTCCACACATAAACGCCGCTCGCGGCAGGGGTAGCTGGGTTTCTGTCCGCAGCTGCTGTCATCCAGAACTCTGACAGGATGTGTTGAGCTCTGTGAAAACATTGAATCCTCCATAGATGCTGGATAAATGTGGTGGAAAGTTGGCAGAAGGGGCTGGTTTCAGAGAAAGAAGCTCTTACCAAAACACAGGGAAAAAAGCCTTCCAGTAAACGAGTGCCTCACTTTTCCCCCAACCGCGGTTTCAGTTGTGTCTATGTAAATGAGTAAGGGAGCAGCGTCTTCACGCGACTGGCCGTAGTTTTCGACTTTTACCGTGCTGCTAGTGTGCTCTCTTACTTGGGAGCAGATGTGCAATGAACAGCATCTCCTCTGCTTGCACGGAATCAAGAAGAATTGCAAGGGCGTCCAGGACACTTGGTTGTTGATGGTGTTCGTGGCCGTTGGCACTGGATAACAATTCAGACAGAGCATCTATGGCGGCTGCACGGTGCATGCCCACCCATCACCTGCCATTTTGGTGAACTTCCATTTCCTCCCCATGTCAACCAAAGATCTTTCATAACAGATTCCTACCCAACGGGCTGGCTCACAGATGTCGTCAATTCAACTCTGCATGCAAGGATTTTAAATAGCAGATTTTCTGGGTTTCAAATGCATATTTTCCTTTCAAATGAGTTTCCTCTGGTTTGCAATAAATGTTGTTAAAGTTGGAGGTTTTCAGATACTTTTGTTTTCAGCACTTTGTGTGGCGGGGAGGAGGGGGAGCATGGTATCATCTACCTGTGCATGAAGATTTCCCACCATTGGCTCCAACAGAAATCCTGGCGCTTGTGTTACACTCCGAGGCCGACCCTTTCCCTCTACTTCACCGACAATTTATTTCTGTCCATAGTCATGGAGAAAGTCAGCCTGCTTCTGAGAAGCCTGGAAGAGCAACACTTCAGAGCCTAAGTTCAGCTGTTCATAATGAAGACGAACTGGAAGCTAAGAACTAAACGGAGAAGCAAGCAAAGGGAGCTACTTAGCACTCACAAGAAGGACGGGGTTTATGAGCATCATTAGAAACCCATTTGCAGTGCCTTTTCCTAACTAGCTTTAGCAAAAAGGAAGTTGTTAGCGTAAGTCAGTGAATGCCACAGTGGGCCCGCAGGACTGTGGGAGCCCGAACTGCACCCTCCTGCCATAAGGAGAGGCTGGGGGACCCGAAAACACCTCTCCAAATCCGAGGCTTCTCCCCCCACACCCCAGGAGGGGCTTTGACGTCTGTGCTGTCAGACACAGAAAGATGGCGCACGTAGCAACGTCTCCACAGGCATAACGCAACCATGTGGCCGGCCTTCTCAACACCTTCTAAAATAATTACTGTGCTTGAGCAGAGGAAAAAGGAAATTAGAATATTCTCTATTTAGCTTCAAGGAGAGCCTTGGCTACAGCAATCTCTGAAGTAGCATGGAAAAAAACCGTAGGGATTTCCTACCTTGAAAACAAAGATCCAGAGACAGCCATGAAGACAGTCACCACACTGACGTGCCTTAGCTCACGGTACTTTCCTCTCCTTCTCAGCATTCTATGTGTGGCCTGAGGAAGTGGTATTAGCAAAGGTCACACTGAAGTGCCTATTCAGGCGTACATTCCTTCCTGCACCACATCTGAGCGTGTGGCATTTGCACACCATCCACAAAACGCGGACCTGCCGGACAAAGGAAAGGCCAGAAAGGCAGATTCCCTGTATGCTTGGCAGAGCGAGAACGTCTGCACAGCAGTAGGCTGGCTATTCACCACTGGAGTTCTATGCTGTGTGACTTTGTGGAGGACCGCATGGCATGCTATGGAATACTTACATTTGTGATTTCTTAGGTCTAACAACCCTTTGCAAACGTAGCTTTGTCAGGTTTCATTTTCTCTAGGTTTTGTGCAGTGTCCCGTTTCACTTCCCTGTCCAGCCTGCCGGTGGCAGGTGTAAGATGGCCTGTTCCGTTCTGACACCCATTTCTTCATAGGTGCTGTTTCCTTTGGTTTCTTTTTCTTTCCGTTCCTCTTTTTTCTTCCTTCCTTCCTCTCTCTCCATCCCTCTCTCTCTTTAACTCAGGCTGAGTGTGAAGTGGTGGCTGGCACGGAGCGTTGTTTTGGCTGTACGGATCTTAGTTTTAGTTGTCATTCGTTAATAGCACAGGTGGCTGCGTTGCAGTTGTGCAGCTGCAGACAGAAAAGGGGGCTTGGGGCAGGACCTGCGTGGGTCAGGAGCTGCGTGCGGCTTCTCCTTCCCAACAAGGAGGCAGCTTCGTGTGGAAGGGAGAGACTGAGCCACTCAGGAGGAAGGCCACCGTGGAGAGCAGGGAACGGCACCCTCCCCGCAGAGAGACCCCCCCACACACAGAGAAGGCTGTGCCACGCACCGCGGTGGACACTGGGAAGACAACAGCCTGAATCTCACTAACTTCTTCTTTCATGACTCCGCCTGCCGCAGGAGGTGTTCTTGCTGACATGCCAGGCATTTCTGCAAAACTTGGGGACAGACCTGCCCCCTCCCGGGTGACAGCCCCACCCTCAACAAAGGAGGCCTCTCTGCTCACTCACAAGCCTGCCACAGGCTGGTAAACAAAGCGCCTGGCCTCCCTTCTCCTTGAAGGGTGGTGGAGCCAGCGGTCAGGTCTGGGTGAGCGGCCTTGATCCATTTGGAACTGAAGAGAGGACAGCAGCTGGGTTTGCTGGTTGTCGATGTTAGACAGAGGTGCAGGTCTGTTTTAGCTACCCAGGCTCGATCGAGGGCATATGGCCAATACAGGGGGAAGGGCTTTCTCTGTTCTTTTGCATAAATGTTGAATATACTCTCATTTGATTTTGTTCCCTATTTTCCCAACAGTTCAAGCCGCACAGACCCATGGCTGTTTTTCAGAAACAAAGAGGTCTCCTGCTCAAGTGGCTGACATAATCTTCAGTCAATTTACTATATCAACATCAGCTGTCATTTCTTGAATAAATATCAACTCTCCGAGTATATATTTTCTCACACCAGGATTTGGTTGTGAAAAATGGTAAAACCAAAGAAGAAAGAGTTGGGGGAGGTATGGAGGAAAAAGGCAGATGTTGGGTTGACCTTTAATTAGCTCTGCATTTTTAAAGTCTGGATGTCTCTCGAGCCGGTTGGAAGCCCCCAATCTTCTCAAGGCTGAGCCTCACAGTGAAAAGGCTTGCCTCCTACACAGGGAAGTCCTCAGGGTTGTTTCTGTTTGCTTGGTTTGGCTTTCTCTTCCTTCTTTCTTCTTCTTCTTTCGGTACTGGGGCTTGAACCCAGGGCCTGTCAGCACGTTTGCTAGGCTCTTTTCACTCAAAGTTAGTGTTCTACCTCTTGAGCCACATCTCCAGCTTTTGGCTGGTACATTGGAGATATGAGACATACAGACTCCTCTGTCCATGATGGCTTTGAACCACGATTCTCAGATATCCACCTCCTGAAGTAGCTTCAGGTATGAGACACTAGTGCTCAGCTCTACCTTAAAAGTGGTTTAAAAAGCTTTAAATTTACATGCTTTGCAGCTTTGCTCTCAGAGTAAAAGGCAGTAAAAATTGAGCTGAAGATATTGTAGGTTGCAGACATTTTGCATGTTTTTCTTGTATAAGGTAAGCTTTTTGTAGGTATTAATGGTCTCAGAATTTTGGAAGTAGATAGTATATAAAATACAGATTAAATTAGTGATATGGCGAAAACTCTGGTTCAAAAGTCTGTTGAATCTCTGAAGATAACATTACCTTGGAATCTTTTCCCTTTTAAGAGAAAGCACTAAGAAAGGACCAGACCAATGCAGATATATTCCTTCTAGGAGACAGAAGCTGGCTCCTGGTGCAGAAATATCCATGTGGAAGGTCATTTGATTGACCCAGTTCTGAAGACTTGAATCGTCCCGAAGATTCCAGGAACAGACATCAGAACAGGACAGCTCTGGAGACAAGAAAATGCAGACTGGTCCATCTTCTGACCCTTTAAGCCACTGACTTCCCATTACACAAAGATAGTCTATCTCAAAGAGAAGCGTTATCATTTTCTACAAGCCATTTTCTGAACTACATTTCATGTCAGATAAGTTTTTCCATCTATGTGTGACTAAACTGTATGATTTGTGGTCTCTAGATTTTATAGTTCAGGACTGCACACATTGGAGACCTGTGTTAGGTAGCACCTGTATGTATCCTGAATAACAAAGTCAGTGTTATGTGACTTAAAAAAGAAGTTCTCTAATTCATTATGGAGCAGATCCCTTAACAGGACACTGTGCATCAATATGCATTGACATTTTTGTTTGGAATACTTTCAAGACTTGAGTTTGCAATCACCTGTTTTCACCACTAAACACCAAGCCAGGGATACACACTTTGAAACCATCATTTTCAAAAATCAGATGTGCTAACTGAGCATGGGTAAGTAAAGTACTTTTCCCCCTATAATAAATTCTGTGTTGAAACAACTAAACTTTAAGAAATAGTTTCTTCTTTTGTGATTAAGTACGTGACCAAGGAAATGAGTAAAGTAATATATTAGGGATACATGCACATAGGTACACATCATTTGAAGCAAATATACATGTATAATATAAATTCGAAATCTAATTTGGAGTCAATGAAGGCAGAACTATTATTGGCTTTTTAATAGAAGTTAAAATATCCTCTTATGGACAGTGTAAGTGTGGATTATTAAATAAAATGTTTATGTCTTTTCAACAAGAGCAGTGAATTAATTTGAGTGAAATCATGCATTTTAAAGCCATGAATTTGACTAAAAGGATTCCACTTAGTGAAGGATCCTCTTCTTTCTTCATGACTGCTTGGAATGAACCAAGTTACACATGTGAATGTTTCCTGAAGCCTGTGGTCATCTCAGGGTAAGGGAATGCAAACAATAATTATCTGTAGGCTTGATCAGTTCCATAAAAGAAACTAGTACAAGCATTACAACATCATAAAGGTAAGACACAGTCAGAAAAAGCCTCACAGAGGGGATGTGCTTGAGGTTTGAAGTATCCGTGAACACATACAGACAAAACAGAGTTCAGAATGCCAACCACACTGGCAGGTGTTGGGTACTGTCTCAAGATGAGTTCTTTCATTTCTCCTGTTATTCCTCTAAGTTAAAGATTGGGACTGTTAAAACTTACCCCACAACAGATATAAAGTTGGAGACTCAAGCACATTAGAAGCTGAATGCTAACTTGGCTGCATCCACCAAAACGTGAGGTGTAGAAGGGTAATTCTGACCCCTCCTGTGTGTGCTTTGATGTGTCTGGTATATCCTTTTTGTTTGGAGGACCCAATTCTCATAGGTACATGAGTGAAAATAAGATAACAAGACAACAACAAGAATTGTGAGGTTTGCACAAGAGTCAGTAGAAAGAACGATGCATGTTTAGACTAAAATGAAAGGAAGCATGTTATGCTGCTTGTAATACTTTTGTCGTGTGAAAGGTAAATTCAGGTGATTCACCTAAGCCCAGGCAATAGAAATTGTAGAGTGGTGAAATTTTACTCAATTTCAGGAACAACTCTCTAATGTTCATATTTGCTTATGGCAAATCTTCATCAGATGGGATCCAGGGAGAGGTGTAGTCAAATGTCACAAAATTACTGTCATTTATGGGCCTTGGACTCTGGGCCTGGGCGCTGTACCTCAGCTCTTCAGCTCAAGGACAGCGCTCTACCACTTGAGCCACAGCGCCACTTTTGGTTTTCTGGTCATTTTTTGGAGATGTGAGTCTCACGGACTTTCCTGCCCCGGCTGGCTTTGAACTGCAATCCTCAGATCTTGGCTTCCTGAGTAGCTGGGTTTATAGGCCTGAACCACCAGAGTATGGCTATTTAGCTACTTGGTTTTCCAGTCTAACAAAAGATTCTTGGAAAAATATTAAGTAGGCATTTATTTGAAATTGACTCCTCAAATTGTGTATGTAATGTCTGAAAACACATACAAATAGAAACATGTTGGCAATTAATATCTGCTTCTTGATATTGCTGCTGTAAACGAAAGCAAGAAACCTCCTTCATATTAATTGGCAGCCTTTGAAAATACCCTGCAGGTCTGGAGTAGAAATACGGCCCTGGCAAAGGTCAGAAGGCAGCGTTGTACAGGGAGAAAACTGCTACCACGAAACAGAAATTCTCTCTGAAGCTCAGGGAAGAGGTTTACTGAGGAAAGCTAAAGACCCAGAAGTCAAGTTTTGTCAATTAGTGTGTGTGTGTGTGTGTGTGTGAGTGTGTGAGTGTGAGTGTGTGTGTGTGAGTAAGTGTGTGTGTGAGAGTGTGTGTGAATGAGTGTGTGTGAGTGTGTGAGTGAGTGTGTGTGAGTGTGTGAATGAGTGTGTGTGTGAGTGTGTGTGTGTGTGTGTGTGTGTGTGTGTGTGTGTGTGTGTGTGTGTGTGTGTGTGTGTTTGATGGCAAGTGGTAGGAGTGTCAAACCTCTAACCAGTTCGAGCAAAGCCATTTCCAAGCATGGTAAACTATCAAGACTTAGTTACCAGAGAACCAATAAAGCCAACCCTTTCTGCTCCCAAAGACCAAGTCTTCAATGGCTCTCATTGAAACTAGTAGGATTGGAGGGCCCCAGAGGTCAAAGGGCATATGCCAAAGCATCTTTGGAGTTCAGTGTTTGTGTTGTTCTTGGCCACTACCCAATGGCTTGTTGTGGACAGAATCTACCAGGCGTAGTTGCTAGGCCTGGTTTCGTAGAGATAACCAAATATTAATAATAACTGAAAGTAAAACCTACAAACGTTTTTATAAAGGAGACTATTAGTCTGAAATTTTCTTTCCAAAATCATCTGGCCAAACTCTTCCCTCTCCCCTGACACCCTAGTCATTTTATCTTTAATCAACATAACATAAAATTAATCATTGTAAGGTGAGCAATCCAGCGAAATGAAGTGAAATACATTCACTCTATGGAACAAACCTCTGCTTTTAGTTCACTCCAAAACATTTCTTTGTCCCCAAAGGAAATTCCAGAGCACTCGGCTCACTCTCCATCCTCCCCAAACCTTAGCCAATCTGTTTCCTGTCTCAGAGGTGTTACCTGCTCTTGCTATTTCATGAAAAGGAATAAGATAATAAGTGGCCTCCTTTCATTTATCAACATCAGTTACAGATTACAAATAGTAATACAACCTAAAAATAAAACCTGTGCTTCTAACACTAAGTTGCTACCCCACTCTGGTCTAGCATCTGTATTTTTCAAGTCTAAACAGGGATTAGAACAAGTAAGAGCAGCCTTGCGGCATGTCATTGCTATTTGATCTCTGTGCAACAATTACAGACAAGTAGAAATAGACTGCATCCCCAAGGCCAGACTCTGCTCCAACCCAAACCTCTGCTTGGAGACACTTGGAAGCCAGTCTGTGGCCCAACCTCGGGGCCACAGGTGGTGTCTGAACGTTGGCTTCGTTACTTGGATGGTAAGAAGGCTGAAGCATAAGTGAGCGCCAAGCTCTCTTCCAAGCAAAGGTCCCTCCATGCTCGGCTAAGCTGGGCTCAGGCTCAGCCCTGGCCTGACCCGTTCCATCCCCATCGCTTCATAGGACTGTCAGGAAGCTGGATCTGTCCAGAGGCTCATGAAGGCCTCCGTACCAGTGGCAGTTTCATCCTGCGGAGAGCCTCGAGGGCTCTGCGTGAGCTTTATCACACGGTCCCACCGAGTCCATCGACGGAAGGCTTTGTGTGTGCAGACCGTAGTAAAGATGCCCTCCTAGTTTCCAGCTCACCATAATTTTTTTTTTGTGAACATACTATACAGAGGGGTTACAATTACATGGGCAAGATAATGCGTATATTTCTTATCAAGCATTGCAGCCTCCTCCTTTGTTTACCCTTCACCTCCCTTCCCAGCCTCCCCCCCCCACCCAATCCTCCCCCCCCCACCGCACCAACATTGTAAAGCTCGTTTTCGACATGACAACTTGTACTTCTCATTGTTGCAACAGGTCCACCTGTATCCTTAAACGACTTGTTTTTCCCCATCTCCTCCACAAGTTATACTGACATCAAATATAGTGAAAGCGGGGGTTATACTGTGGGGGAGGGACATACAAAGCAACAAAGAAATAATCTTATAAATGCGTTAGAAATAAATGCATGAAAGAAAAAAAACATTAAAATACATATCTAAGGGTTCATTTTCCTAACATCACATTATCTGACCTTTTCCGCTTGACTCATACATATACTAGATATTGCAAAAAAGGGAAACCATGGGACCTATGTTTCTTTGGGCCTGGCTTACTTCACTTAATATAATTTTTTCCAAGTTTTTCCATTTCCTAACAAATGGGGCAATGTCATTCTTTCTGATGGAGGCATAGAATTCCATTGTGTATATATACCACATTTTCTTGATCCATTCATCTACTGAGGGGCATCTGGGTTGGTTCCATATCTTAGCTATGGTAAATAATGCTGCAATAAACATAGTTCTGTTGGTAGCTTTAGTGTGGTCTTGTTTGGAAACATTTGGGTAAATGCCCAAAAGTGGGATTGCTGGGTCATAGGGGAGCTCTATGTGGAGCCTTTTTAGGAACCTCCATACTACTTTCCCACCAACAATGAAGTAAGGTTCCTTTGTGTCCACATCCCCTCCAGCATCCGTTGTTGTTAGAGTTCTTGATTTTAGCCATTCTAACTGGAGTGAGGTGGTATCTCAACGTTGTTTTGATTTGCATTTCTTTTATGGCTAGGGAGGTTGAGCATTTCTTCATGTGTCTATTGGCCATCCTTCTTTTTTCTTCAGAGAAGTTTCTCTTTAAGTCTTTAGCCCACTTATTTATTGGGCAGTTGTTTCTTTGAGGATTTGTTGTTGATGGGATTGCATGAAATTGCAGAGCTTCTGCATGGCAAAGGACATAGCTAGCAAGATCAATAGAAAGCCCACGGATTGGGAGAAGATCTTCACTAGCCATACAACAGACAAGGGTCTCATATCTAAAATATACTTGGAACTCAAAACATTAAATCCCCCAACAACAAAGCAGCTGGTTCTGTCACACTGGTTCACCACTCGCCAACACTACCGTCAAACTGGAAGGATCACCAGAGTCCCGCAGCACCTTCACAGAGACGCATCGTCTTCAACCCAGCCCCAGCCTTCTCGCTGCCGTCGAGTGTCCCAGTTGTGTGAGGCTCCGTCCAGTGATTTCTTGGGTTGAGTTTTATTTTAGCTGGCTTCTGCACTTCACCCATGACTGGAAACGAGTCAAATGGAGCAGAACTAGACTGCCATCTAGAGACCAAAGTGTGAGTTCCAACATCCTGGTCCTCAGTGAGCTTGCTCTTTAACAAAAGCCCCAGTCTGACAGATGCGGGAAGGTGGCTTCCTTGGGCAGTGTGGATAGAGAAGGGGTCTTGCGTGGCCTGCTTCTCAAAGCCCTCCAGCTAATGAGGGTGACGTGACCACCAGAGACATCAAAATAAAGAGCAGTGACAACCCCGTTCCCGGCTCAGAAACGAGTATTTCAACATCAAATGATAAGCGAGTCCCACCTGCTAGAAGTGGAAACTTCTCTCCAGTTAGGACTTTTGCAGTTGCGACATCAGGCAGAATAGAAGAGTCTTTCTCTAGGGAAACGATGGTTTCAAGCCGTCCGGTCTATGTGAGAAGGCAGTTTCCATATTCCCCATGCAGCCCTCCTGCCTGCCATGGTTCTGTTGGAGTATAACGTAGTTGGCACATCCTGGGTACATCTGATACATCTTGTGCTCATTATACCTGAAGCTTAAAAGAACCAGTAGCTATGGAACCGGCAGCATTTGGATCTGAAGATCACATTGCATCTATTGTTTCCGTCAGAGAGGTGTAGTTAAAAGTTCCAGGCCCTCTTGCTCTCTTAAACGATCCTTCCTGAAAGTCCATCTGTCCTGTCAGTCTGTCCCACTGATGGGTATGATGGCTTGCTGGAGAGGCACACCACTGAGACACAGGTGGTTGAGGTTAATTCATTGCCTATCCATTTGGTAACTGTGCCCAGAGTAACAACTATTACTGTTCACCTCAAAATCAAAAATGTACACTATCTTGAAAGATTTGGACACGTAAGGGTGGAAGAGATCACATGCACCCAAAGTTCCAGACCTCGCATGTTTTAAGAACTTTCAAAGCCCTGATTGTTTTAGCTGTGGGAAGAGTTAGGAAACAGACACTTTGGCTTGCTGTACTAGAGAAAGTTCATGCTTTCAAACCCAAACAACTGCCATTCACAGGAGAACCTGGGTAAATTCAGTCTCTTCAGCAAACTGACACGTGTCATTATGTGAATTGGCAGGAGGTCACACACATAATAGGTGCTGAGCAGATGCTCCTGGTCTGCCTTTTTTAAGGTCACGCCTCTATCTATCATTTTCACTCTAGTGCTTCTCTGAATGTAGAAATAAGGATGCCCTGATGGCTTGAAGGCTCGGGTTTGCACTACCATGACTCTCTCAATTAGCTGAGCTGAGTGGCTCCTAAGGCATTATGGGCAAGCCTCTGAGCAGGACCGCACAGAATTATGGGAGGAAGAAGCATTTGAGCAGAGACCTGAGGCGCTCTGGGAATAGGAAGGGCCGTAGTGGGCCGCTGTTATCTGCCACGTGTCCAGAGTGGGGAAGGGAGAGAGAGGACGACAGTTCGTTAGACAGGAAAACAAAATGGCGGCCCTTCACCTTGGGTGAGCGGAGGTCAAGGAGCAAAGCTCTTCAACAGGGCTCAGCAAGCTACGGCCCTGCATCAGTCCCTGTCGGTGAGTGATTGGAGGAGGGAACGCTGGCATATCCATCCATTCACACGCTGCGTGTAGTTGCTTTCTTGTGAATACAATGAGGTTTACTGGTATTGCGGTCCTCAGAGGTTACCCTTCCCACCTCTAAGCCTTGCTAGTTTTCCTCCCAGATGAATAAACGAACATCATAAACCCAGACATGAGCGTCCCTGGGATAAACCCAAGCAGCAGCAGCAGGGCTGCATCCCTTTCAAGTCCTGAGAGATGCTGTGGTTTGTGCACCATGCATCTCCCGAAGGCTTGTATGCTAATGGCTCGGTAGCCAGCGATGAGCTGTGAGCAAGCCAAGAGATCTTGAGGGCTCTGCCCTCTGCAGCCTAGGGGTGGGTTCGGCGTAGGACGACTCTACAGGAGGTGGCGGGAGCGAGGAGGAGGGCCTGGTTGGGAGAGGGAGGTCCCACAGGTCTCAGGCCACTCGGGAGAGTCACGTTTTACCACCAACTTGTTCCCGTCTCTCTGCTTGCCCGCTGTCTGGAGCTGGGCAGCTGGTCCCACCCACCGTGAGACTCACTCGGACTCCAAGTAAGGGATTCCGCAGACCCGTGGATTGAATCCATGAGCCAAAGTACAGCCATCTCCCCCTGAGTTGCTTTTGTGGGTAGCTGGTCACAGCAATGAGAAGCCAGCAGGACAATCGCCTTTCCTGCTCTTGGGGGGCTCCTAGAGTCTGCCCGCACCGTGGGGCCCACGGCCATTTCTTCGGTCTTCGTGGCTGCCAGCGGAGACCCCTGTGTGATCACATCTGCCTCTGACCACAGCTGGATGGGAAGTTCTCCTGGGAAAATATATTGGCCATTAGCAATGGACAGGAAAGTGGGGAATGGACTAAATGGTAGCTAGGGAATAGAATACACATAAGAAGATAAACTGGCATAAAAATGCTTCTAAGTTGAACTGGACACTGGTGATGCAAGTGTGCACCCTTCACTACTCAGGAGGCTGAGATTCGGAGGACGGAGGTTAAAGGCTAGCCACGGCAGAAAAGTGCCCACATCTCCATCCCCAAAACAACCAGAAAAAGTAGGGCAGGAGGCATGGCTCAAGTGGTGGCGTGCCAGCCAAGGGAACCAGCTTGGCAAGCACCAAACCCCAGACAAAATGCCACCCTTCACACGAGTGCTCCTAAGAGGCACCGAGAGCCCCACAGAGAGATCCAGATATCAACCTGGGATCACCGCTTGCCAGGTTGGTGTGTTTAATGTTTCATATTTTGAGTATGTCACGGTATTCCCCAAGAAAAGACTTATTTCAGAAGCCTTTGCCACCCCCTAAGCTCATTCTTTTCAACAATACCAGAAATATAATAACAGGTAAGTGGCCAAGAAAATGTATGTGACCCAACTATTTCATGAGAATTCATTTTGTTAAAGGTCAAGACAAATTATCATGGAATCCTTAGAGATGCTCTTACCTGGGTGTCGGAGACAAAAAGGCTTCCTTTCAGGAGAGCTCCTTAGAAGCAAAGTGTGCTGTATTTCAGTGCTCAGCTAACTTTTAGCTAATGACTCTCGCCTTTCCTCCTCGCAGCTCCGCTTATTAAAAGGGGGTGCAATCTGGAGAGCATGCTGTCAAAATGAACAGCGGGGTCAGTCGCTAATCCCAAAGCAGGCCCCAGGAAGCCTGCCACAGAATGAAGACATGCTTACGTTTGATTAACCTTCCAGGTGGAGAGAGAGGCAGCCAGGGGTCTGCGGCTACATGACAAGGTATAATAGAAGTTTTAAAATATGGCATCCCTAGGGGGGTGCAAGAAAAATCACAGCACGAGATGCTGACAGTGTAACGGATGGCGGTGGCATCTGCGCCAGCAAGCAGGCCTTCGGGGCACCGATGCTGCAACCAACTGGCCCATTCACTTCCTCTAGAACATTTGTAATGACATGGTAATCCCGCAGGTCTGCCTGGTGCCTTGTGGAGGGTGAGATGCTCCGAGAGCAATGCCCGGCCGTCCCCGGCCATCCCCGGCCATCCCCGGCCGTCCCCGGCCGTGTGCCAAAGGCCCGAGGCTGAGCAATGTGCACACTCTCTCTCTCTCTCTCTCTTCCCTTTCTTTCTCTTCCCTTTCTCTCTCTTCCTTCCTTTCTTTCTTTTCTCTTCTTTTCTGTCTTTTTCTTTCTTTCCTTCTATTTGTTTGTTGTTTGCTGTACCATACTGGGATTGAACTTAGAACCTGAGCCCTCAAGGCTCGGCCTCTATCACTTGAGCCACCGTTTTCCGTTTCTGCCTTTTGGTGGCTAACTTTTCTGCCCAAGCCGGTTTCAAACTGTGATCCTCAGAGCTCAGCCTCTCAAGCAGCCAGGTTTATAGGCATGAGCCAGCTTCCAGCCATGTTTTACCTGGTTAAAAAAATCCTCATTACATACATGTGTATATCATATAGTATGATGTGTCTGGTGTGGATGGCAATTTTAAATTTAATGAAAAGCTTTGCTATGTTTATTCTTTGAAAAAAAGAAAATCCTAACATGCTACCAAAGCACTGTCTCTTGCTTTAGCCTTTCTTTTAACAATGTCTTCAGATATAAACCACAAAGAAGGAAAACATACTATTGGTTGGAGAATAGAGATGCTGGTAGGGGGTAGAAGAAAATCCATAGTTTGGAAGACAAATAAAAGGCAAATACAACCATTTTTCCCTGGCCAAGAAGGCTCATGGTACAAAGAAAGCAGGAGATCATGTAGGCTTCTGGGGTTCTAGATACAATAAGAAACCAAAATCCCAAATTCTTTTCATGCCATCATTCTGATCAGACAATGAGTTCCAGGTGGGCGGAGGTGGAGTTAAGGGACCTAGCCTTTACAGGCTCTCAAGTTAGGTGTACAGTGGAGGGGGTAAAAGCGACAGAAAATACTTCCAACTCAAATGATTCCACTGCCAGGCTTGATCACATACATGGGCAAAAACGCGGAATATATAATTTTTCAATGGGAATTTTTCAAACTCAGCCATTTCTGACTCTTTAATCCAAGAATCATCACCATTAGCTGGATGTGGTCATTTTGTCACAGACTTGATGTCGAGAACTTAGATAATGTATCTTTCTGTAATGACTTCCTCTAATTACACGTACCGTGATCCAGTGTATTAAGTACAACTTCTTCATTGGAACCAAAAGTCTGTTGACAAGAATAATAGCTTCAAAGTCTGCCGTTTCCGCCCTTGCTTTCTATCCTGTTATACTACACCAGCATCTCAATCCCTTTTCCATTTTAAAGTTTTGGGGTCTACCGGGCTGTGAAGCCAGCAAGTCAAACCAGTCCCATACTAAACCATCAGTTTCTTCAACTTACAAAGAAAATCCACTCTGCTCAGAACAGATACTGTGACAAAGCCATCAGGTGACAGAGCACCAGCCAATGAGTTTGAGTCCCAGTCTTGGGACCCCCCCCCCCCCCCGCAAAAAAAAGAAAGCCACCCATGACTGGAGATTTAATGAAGAATGCACACTGATGGATTTGGTTTCCCAAACTTAGAAAAGAAAATCTATTATTACAAACCAAATCTCCTTACAAAAACATAGTCTTGTAGGAGTTACCAATTGTTGCTTTTAATTAACATTCCTATTTGTTATCTTTAAGTCGTGGTATAAGGGGTTTCAATTCAACATGCTGCAAGTTGTTTTGTGCATGGGAAATGTGACTAAGTAAAATGTTGTTCTTGCAGGGACATTTGATTGGCGTGGGGGTAGTTATTTGAAACGGATGCATAGAATACATTCTTTGGGAAAGAGGACTGATGGAAAGTTAGGAGACA
>NW_027204048.1:22410559-22553059 GCF_024711535.1 Dipodomys merriami
GTAGAGCGCTCGCCTCTAGCACAAAGGGGCTCAGGGACAGCGCCCAGGTCTAGAGTTCAAGCCCCAGGACCAGCAAAAGAAGAAGAAAGAAAGAAGAAAGTCACTTTATTATTAGTCTTCTACTTATTTTATTATATCTTATTAATCTTCTTCTTTTTTAAAGTTTATTTTATTTAGTTATTGTGCTGGTATTGGGACTCGAACCCAGGCCTCACACTCTTGCTTACCTTTTTCACTCAAAGCTGGAGCTCTACGACTTGAAGCACTTCCAGCTACTTTACTAATAATTGGAGATAAAGCTCCCTTGGATTTGTCTGCCCACCAGCTGCTCTCAGCCTCCTGAGCGGATAGGATGACAAGTGTAAGCCACTAGCACCTGGCTTAAAATGAAATTTTAAATCAACTTCATCATTATAAAATTTAAGTTGGAGATAAGAGACTCACGAACTGTCCTGTCCGGGCTGGGTAGGAGCTGAGGTTTGATCTGAGGATCCTCAGAACTCAACCTCCTGAGTAGGTAGGACTACAGGTGTGAGCCACTGACACCTGACAAAAGGCAAATATTTATAAGACATTATACACAAATAAAATAGACAAGCTTTTTACTTTTTTAAAATAAGAGTTTTACTAACACACATCTTTGAGGTGAGCAAGTATTATTATCTCTTGCTTCATTTTCTTTTCTTTTCTTTTTTTCACAAAGCAAGGAATTGAGACCTAAAGAGGTTGCGTAACACCAACCATGGACACAGAGATAAGTTATGTCAGGCTAGGTCATGGAAGGCAAGGATGGTTTCACGCTCATAAATCTTATTGTCTCCAAATTTGCTATAGGTATGAATGTAATCATGCAGACTAAGGTAGAAGCGTAACTTCCAGACCTAGAATTCAAGGCCCTTCTTCCCTACCTATTCCCAACCCGTACCCACTTTCTGGCAACTGGCATTCTGAATCTGAAATTCCTTCCACACTACTCTTCCTGTTACTGGTCTGGTAAGGCTCTGCATTTCCCATCTCCCTGTCTCATTGCCTCTGAACTGACCTGAACTGACCAGAACTCCCCACCACTAGACGCTCCTTCTTACCTCTCTGAACTTTTACCTCACTGTGATTTTTTAAATTGTGAGTAGTTGACCCAGCATTTGAATCCAGCGAGCCTGACTGTAAACACAACACATCTTGATCAATGTCACCCCTCCATCATTTTCTCTGTTTCCGCCAATCCTATCTCTGCCCTCAAGTTACCGGGTCCATGCCCACACATGTCCATTGGATGAACGACTACTTTTACCCACCCTTTCTTTCTCCCTGTGTTCTATACTACTAAAAGAATATATTTCTTTCCTTATATGCTGGTCATGTAAACACATCACCTATGTTACTGCATATTCACATCCTTTTGAGGGCCTAAATCATGCAAAGGTCACAAGAGGTTCTGAATCATTTGTCAAGTAAATGAATAAAAACGTATACAGAAAATACCATTTCATTATAAACAACAGATGGCCTATCAGAAAAACTTACTTTAAACTATACCTAGATGCAAAACTTACTCCGACAGTAAAATCTTAGATTTGCTGCATTCTACCCAGGTCTATTTCAGTCGGCTCTTGGTCTTTGTGTGTTCATAGGTGAAGCTCTCATAACTGCCACAGACTGAGTAGTCTAAACAGCGGAGTTTTTTTTCCTGAGTGCACAAAGCCCAAATTCAGAGTGTCCGCTGGCGGTGTTTCCCTCTGCAGTCCTCTCCCTGGTGTGGAGATGACCGCTCCTCAGCATCCTCACGCGATCTTTTCTCTGTGCTGTGTCCCGCTGTCTCTCCTTTTAAGGACACCGGTGGGTTGGAGGAGAGTCTGCTCTAATGGCTTCTTGGTAACTTAATCAGCTCTTCCAAGCTCTGTCTCTAAATACAGCCGGATCCTGAAGTATCGGTGTTGGGGATTTAACACATGAATTTGGGAGAGACACAATTCAGCTCATGACAGGGAGAAAAGATGGAAGGTGCTGTATCAGGTTGAAAGCACACATCGATCTTAAGCATGACCAAGGCACAAGCAATCATTTAGAATCCCTGATCCTCTAGTGCTCTGGAAGGGCAAACTACGTAGGTGCAATGCTGTCTCTGTCAGCACACTTGAAAATGTCTGAACTGTGCAATGTATCATGGACAAAGCACAAAACAGAAGGTGACTTCAATTAAAGATGCATTCCTTGAGTAGATGCCCATGCAGCAGGTGTCGCCAGACGCAGATTGAGTTCACAATGTGGTCTGCACACAGAACAAAGCTAACCGCATTTGCTCCAGCTCTTGGGCTAGCATCCTCTGCATGCTCCAACGAAGGAGAAAAGAGCCCAGAGATTCTTCAAGGCTGCAACTCAAGCCAGAGGAATACCGTTAGCATTCCAGACAGGGAAAAATGGTAATATATGGCCCCCAAATTTACACTGCTCCTGACCCAGGAAATGAAACGTGAGCCACACATCCAGTGCTTGATGAAGTAGCTCGGTTGTGCAGCGAGGGGCGGCGGGTGGCTATTTATTTCTCTGGCTGCCATCCCAACTTGCCCCTGACTGGCAGGGCTTCTCCTGAACCCCCTTCTCAGAGGGCTCCTCACATGGCGTCTGCACCCCACACACCCTCAGCCTTCCATGTCCCGTCATTATCTCGGTGTGGCCTGCCGTCGGGCTGTGAGGGTCGCGTCTCCTCGGTGATCACAGATTGCTGGATGGAAGAGGGGAGACGGTGTCTGTGCACCCGCCACTCTGCCCGCCGCGGTCCAGAGGGAGCGGGTCAGGATTCTCCATCTCAGAGTCGCGCCTGACCCCGGGGCTGGCCTCGCACGGAGCCACCGGCTTCCCCTGCCGATTATGTGATGCCACGCGTGAGTCGCTGACCCAGTTTTCGGGAATTAAGAGAAGGGTGACAGTGAAGTGATATGAAATGGAAAGCTTTAGAAATCCTAAAGAGCGATAACCAACGCTAATGGGGTTATGGGAATAAAATAATTGCTTTGGGAGCCAGCTAAAGAGGTCACGCGGCTCAGGGGGTTGAGAGAGGAGAGGAGACAGGAGAGGAGAAGGAAGACAGGGGGAGAGACCACTGAAAGATGGAGACGGGCGACTGGGTTTGAGAGCTTCAGGAATCTGTCATCTTGAAACACGCGTGACCCAGCATGCAAACGTCCCTGCAGGGAGAGCTCGGGCATGAGTTCTGAGGCCGGGAGAGCCGGCATGGCCGGGGCCGGGCGGGCGCAGCAGTGCCTGGGTGGGGAGGAGGGAGGAGGCAGGAGCTGGGGCTCCGGGAGGAAAACAACCATTTCTGAAGGAGACTTGGAATAAGAGGGTCCAGGCCGGATACCCATGGCGGGATTCCAGACAAGCACGTGTCTCCTGTGTGTAGGGCTCCCTGCTACACCAAGAGGGAGAGTGGAGACCTTTGATTGCTCCAGGGGAAGGAGGAGAAGTCCGACCTGTGGGAGAAGAGGACCAGGAATGGACGGCAGGCGGGGGGCTGCTTGGCTGCCATTGAGCACTGACCTGTGAACACGGCAAGGCGGCCGCTCACAGCCCAGCGGGAGAGCAGCGCGCAGCACCGCTGGGCAGACCTGGGTCTCCCCCATCTGGGAGGGGGAGGAAGCTTCCACCTCTGCCCCAGCGGCCCCGACGCCCAGGGTCCGAGCGAGGCGCCGCGTTGAGCGGCCAGGGCAGAGGCTGAAAGCCGCTCAGAAAGACCCATGGAGTCACACGCAGTGTACTCCTCGTGGAGTGGAACTCAGGGCTTCATGAGGGATAGCGGGCCAGCGGTGATGTCTGTGAGCCTCCGGTCACTCACGTGCACATGGCAGTAAGATCTGCCTCTCAGAGACAGCAAAAGGATGCAGATAGAAACATAGCAAAAGCCCGTGGCTCACGCCGGAAATCCTAGCGACTTCAGAGGCTGAGATCCGATGATTCCAGTTCAAAGCCAGCCCAGGCATTAACCACTCAAAAACTGGACGTAGGGCTCTGGCTCAAAGGGGTAGAGCAGCAGCCTTGCGCAAAAGAGCTCAGGACAGTGCCCAGGCCCACAACTGACCAAAAAGCATTTTTATTTGTTTGTTTTTTTCTTTGTGTGTGTGTGTGTGTGTGTGTGTGTGAGAGAGAGAGAGAGAGAGAGAGAGAGAGAGAGAGAGAGAGAGAGAGAGAAGAGACAGACAGACAGACAGACAGACAGACAGACAGACAGACAGACAGACAGACAGACAGACAGAGACAGACAGACAGAGAGACAGAGAGAGTCCTGGTGCTTGAACTCCAGCCTGGGTGCGCTCTCTGAGTTTTTATGCTCAAAGCTAGCTCTTCATCACTTGAGTTACAGCTTCATTTGTGGCTTTTTGCTGTTTGTTTAATTAGACTTTCCTGTCCCAGCTGGCTTTGATCTGTGATGTCAGATCTCAGCCTCCTGAGTAGCCAGGATGACAGGTGTGAGCCACAGCGCCCAGCCATGGGAGTTGGTTTATTGAGCATGTGTTGTGTGCTGGAACTGAGTATGAACGTTAGATCTAGCAGTGCTCTGCCTGTGGGGGTTCAGAGCAGGTACGTCTTGTGCAGTCTCCCTGAGCACTCGTTGGAGGTGTTGGGCTGGAGTCTAAGGCAGACATGATGGGAGCATCTGAGCTCCGTGCTGAGTGAAGGCAGCTGTGACGGGAAGAAGGGGTCGGCGGCTCAGGCCTGAGGCCGAGACCTGAGGGTCGTGGTCTGAAGGCAGCCTGCGCAGGAAACTAACCAGCAGAGAGTCAGGGTGGAGCTGAGGCTGCAGGGGAGAGTGCCAGCCTGGAGTAATAAAATCCACACGAGAGCTCAGGACCTGAATTCGAGCTTCAATAGCAGCACGTGCACAGTGTGTGTGCATTCATGTGGGCATGTGCGCACACACAGCCATACCTGGTTTACCAGCCTTCGCAGAGTCCTGTGTGTGAACGCCAGGCTGCCCGTGTGCGGCGTGTGTGGGGTTGTGCTGTGCTGAGTTACAGAGCTTTTGCGCGGTAGCCTGCCACAGGAAGGAGCTGGGAAAATGGTCCTCTTCCTTCGGAACCTGGAGGCTGCTGTAAATAACCCTTTGTCGTGCTTAGATGCACAAACACTGATCATAAGGCAAACCGGTGTGTTTGTCAAAAGACGAATGGATAAAATGAATGCCAGGCACTAGCATTCACATTAGTAACTCTCACTTCCCACGAGGCTGAAGCCTGAAAGTTGTGATTTGAAGCCAGTCCAGGCAGACAAATCCATGAGACTCTCATCTCCAATTTACCAGTAAAAAGCCTGGAGTGGACATGTGGCTTGCATGGTAAAGCAAAACAAAACAAAACAAAACACCAAGGAAGAGCATGAGGTCCTAAGTTCAAATCCCAGTACTACACAAACAAACCAAGGGAAACATATCCACACAACGGAATGCCCCTTGACAATAAGAATGACCAGATTATGGCTGCATACTACACCATGGGCGAGTCTCAAAACCGTCATGGGGAGGGATAGCGCAGAACGAATGAGGAACCCACAGTGGCCAGGCCTGGCGGTGAGCACCGTAATCCCTCAACTGCAGGACGGGCAGAGAGCGGGGGCTGCAGTCCAGACTAGACCGGGATTTCAGTCCAAGACTAGGTAAGGTCTTGAGAAGAGCAAGACCTTAGCAGAAAAATGACACCAAGTACGGCTCAAGATATAGATCAATTGCCTAGCAAATCAAAATCCCGAGTTCTAGCCTTAGTGCTGAATAAACAAAAGTATTCCTGGTAAGCCTCCATTGCTGTAAACTCTAGAAAACGCAAGAAAATCTGAAGTAGAAGAAAGCGGATTAATGATTGCCTGGGAATGATTGGGTGGAGGGGAAGAGACAAAAAGGGGCAGGGGTATAAATAGTTATCAAAGGGCAGGAGAAGACTTGTATACTCATTATCCTGATAAGTATACTCATGATCTTGACTGTATCGACAGTTTCAAAGGAATAAACATATCTGGAGACCCATCAAGCTGTATCCCCTTAAATTTATATACATTAATACTGCTTACCATTAAATAAGAAATGCCTTCATTTGACGATGTAACTCTAAAATGACGGATTGTGTTTGAAGTTACTTTGTTTCCAGCACCTCTAAAACCCAATGGTGTTTTCCTTGCCTTTGTACACCCTGGTGACCTCTGCATGCCTATGTATTTATCTACTTAGGTCTCCCAATTACGGGAGACCTAATTAGAGCAATTACCACACCTTCTTCCTTTCAAAGTAATAGGCTTTCAAAGTGGCTGGCACCCTGGTGCAGGATTAGGGAACTCCACTTAGTCTTTGGGTTCTGACCTTCCCAGAAGCAAGCGGCTTTAAGAACCTAGGACTGTGCATTCCACCTAAGGAAGCAGCACAGAGAAGATTCCAGATTTCCTTCTCTGTGGTATAAATCCTAGGTAGGAAAACAGGACAAAGCAAATGCAACTCCCCACTCTCTCTCCCTCTCGCTAAATTAGGTAGGCGATCCGGTGCTCACCTGCTCTGACTTCTGTAATGAAGGTTGCTGGCTTATGTGTTTACGTGTTTACATCGTCCACTGCTTTGCCTGCTCTCTGGATGCTGTCTCCTAAGACAGCAAGTGGACCTGACTTGGACATGGAGTGAGGAATCTGGATAAAAGGTTGGTATGGCCCCGAGACTCTTTAAATCACATATTTCAAGCAGTTGAAATATAACTTAGAAGATTCTTAATGTATTTTATAATACATGAGTGAATGAATGGCTGATTTGATTTCAACAGAGCTAAACCCCATTCCATGGCTAAATTGGTTCTGATTAGATCAAACTCTGGATTTGATCATGGTTTTAAGTAATGTTTCTAATGGCGCTAGACAAATGAACACACACTCTAGGCATAATTTAACCTCATGCCTTTTATCATGAAAGTCATTGTATATGGCCATCAGCAGACCCTGTTAGAGCTCACTTTTTGGAACAGAGAGTCCCTTGACTGTTTTGAGATCCCAAGATCCCTGGATGACAAATACCCCTTCCTGCTCCTTCAGATGCCTTTCTCCTCCAAACAGCGTCAAGGAGACGTGCAGACAGTGCACCCAACTCTTCCGTGGCTTTCTCCTGACATCTCGTTCTCCTCTGATGACTGTTGGATTTCCTGCTCTCATTTCCCTTCCTCTTTGTCACCTAACACCACAGCGACTGTTTTTATCTCGGCAGGCAGGTAGCGTTGGTGGATAACAAGACAGAGGCGGGGAAATGCTTAGCTTCATCTTTTCTCTTACATCACAGATTCATTTGAAAACGGCAGGAATGCATTTGAAGTCAGAGCCAGTTGGAAGGGAGAGGATCCGGATGGACGGAATCACCGAGCAGAAGAGGGTAGGAGACGGCTCAGGACCTGGAATCAAGGGCGAGGAGCAAGCCTCAGACATCAGCTGCTGTCAGGGAGAAGCTGGGGCAGCGGCCCGGCCGGGTGCAAACCTGAATCACAGCTTCCTTACTCAAGGCTCTGGGACCTCCCTGTCCCAGCCCCCTCCGCTACAAACTGGAGATGACATGCTCCATTATACTATTTACTCTCTGGCATGAGGTAAATAATATAAAATGTATCAATCCTTTAGAAAAGTCCCAAACTCACAGTAACCACTCAAACATTAATGCAGCAATTCTAAAATATTTTCCAAAATAGACTACAATGCTAATTTATTCTATAGGTCATTACAAGTCTTCTATGATGACTTGTTTCATGAGTAAATTAATTACAGGATGTGAAATTACATGATCTAAAATTGTTTTAAAGAATGAGATCCCACAGGTTTTAACATACTGATATTTATTGGAAAGATATTGTATTTAGTCTTTGCAGTATTTATTGGAACAGGCAGCCGTTAGGCTACAGTCTCTGGAACAATTGCTTTAAGTGGCTACATTATCTGACAGAAGACAAAAAAATTCACTCAAGGACCCAGCAAATGAGAAAGTTGTTGAGCTTTAGTAAATTTGCTTACTTTTACAAAGTTTGTTTTACTTTTAGCTTACATGTGCTTTGCATCTGAAAGTCAAATAGCACTTTATAATGTTATTTTACTACAACATAAAAGTGAACTAAATAATAGAAACACTATAGTCCTCTTAATTTTCCAGGTTCTTTTTCTTTTCTTTTCTTTTTTTGTTTATTTGTTTGTCGGTCATGGGGCTTGAACTCTGGGCCTGGGCGCTGTCCCTCAGCTCTTCAGCTCAAGGCTAGTGCTCTACCACTTGAGCCACAGTGCCACTTCCAGTTTTCTGGTGGTTACTTGCAGATAAGAGTCTCATGGACTTTCCTGCCTGGGCTGGCTTTGAACCACGATCCTCAGCTCTCAGCCTCCTGAGTAGCTGGGATTACAGGAGTGAGCCACCACACCTGGCTTTTCCAGGCTCTTAAGGGTCTTGTTCCATCTCAGATCTTTGAGACAAACTGGTTTTCTAGTGGCTTGAGTGTACATCCATAGAATTAATCCATTATCAGCACTTCTCAAGAATTAGAGCACTCGGCAATCATCAATCGGTTTTTAACGACTCTCTAGAAGATTATGATGATCTAAAATGTGTATACATCTTAGGACTCAGAAGTCAGAGGATCACCCCAGAGGCCTAGAGCACAGGTTGACCTAAAGGACAGAACATGAAACCAAAAAGAATCATTCTAGAGCATTAAAGTCTTATCAAGACCATCCTACTTGGTTTCAAAGTCACTTGGGACCTGCAACTTGATTTTTAAAAACCTTTGCAGAATAAGAATGCATATTCTTTCCCGGCTACGCCATGTATTTTGAAGGCAGATGGTTTTATTGTCTTAGGGTTTTGTAGATTCACAGCTAGAGAGGGGTTTCACCTTAGGATGAATCATACTTCAATTCTCACGGATATCTGATTTAGAGGATATTGACATGAGAGTTTGAATTTAGAGCTGATACAAAAGTGAGTGAAGACTTTGGTGTCTGTTGAGCTTAGTTAAATATATTTTACATGTAAGACACTATTGAGATTTGAAGAATCAGAATGATTCTTCAAGGTTGAATTGCATCCCTCCCTGGAAATCATTCACTGAAGCTCTGATGCCCAGTACTTCAGAAAGGGACTTTACTTGGGGTCACAGTCTTTCAAGAAATAAGGACAGATTAGGACCTCCAATCATATTGGATTAGATATCAGAGGAATTCACAAAGGGAAGGCCATGTAATCAGAGACAAAAACAGCCACCCATGAACCAAGGGAAGAGGCCTCGAAGTTCCAATCCTGAACACATCTTGATTTTGGATTTTCTTGGACTTGTAATTTTGACAAGTCTGGAGAAATAAATTCAATGGTTTAAGCAACCCATTGTTCTGTGCATGTGGATTATTCCCTAAACTAGACCTTTTCTTGAGTCAATAAACAAGCATCAATACATTCCAAAGACTTGAGTAATAAGGATGTTTTCTAGTCTCAATAGAATTAAACAAGATATCAAAAACCAGGAAGATGGCCGAGGACCAGTAGGTCCCACTTACAATCCTAGCAATTCAAGAGGCTGAACTCTGGAGGATTGAGATTTGAAGCCAGCCTGGGTACAAATGGTAGAGTACCAGTCCAGCAAGCAAGCCAAGCAAGCCTGAGACCCCGAGCTCAAGCACAGGTATCTGCCAATCAGTCAATAATCAATCAACCAATGACAGAGAGATAACTAATCTATTTCCAAACAATTCAGTAAGTATCAAGGAAATTATAAAATATTTTTGACAGATTGGAAATAAAAACATCATGTGTCGAAGTGTGTAAATGGCAACTAAATCACCACTTAGAAAGTCATTGAAGTATCACATGTTTATATTAGAAAACAAAATCTCAGATCAACAATCTGAGCTTCTAGTTTTGGAAATTATTTATGGAAAAACAATCTAAATCCAAAGGAAAGAAACAATAAATATGCAGAAATTGGCAAAATTAAAATCAATAGTAAAAGAGAAAAGTCAATAAAAATTAAATCTTGTTTTGTAAAATAAAAATTTTAAATTTTTTCTTAAAAAATTCATGAACATCTAAACAATATAGTCAAATAAAAATTGATAGGTCACAAACTATGAATAACAGAAATGAAAAAAACTATTACTCTAGATCATAACGGTTTTAAAGAAATATTGGGTACAACTCTCCATATATAATTTTACAACTTAAATGAGCTAATTTGGTAATTTGACTAGTTTGAAAAAATCTATGTGAAACTTTCAACAGATGAAAAACTGAAGGATATTTAACTGTTAAAAGATTTAAATGCATAAAGACCTCCTAATAGCAAATGTATAGGCCTAAACTATTTTACTAGCAAATTCCAGCAAACATTTAAGAGGAATTCAAACCAAGCATGAATATAATGTTCAGATAATGAGATACTTGGAAACACCCACATCTTTCCTTGCCAGGATTATTGTATACGAAAATGATAACAAACATTTCAAGAAAAGACTTCTGAAAATGAATATCTCTCATAAACGTAGTTGCAAAAGTCATCGAGTAAATTGAAGTTAAGTATATATGAAAATAACATAATTATCTTTGGCCAAGTAGAATTTATCTCAGGAATACAAGGCTGATTAAACACTTGAAAAAAATCACTCAAGATAACCCATCAAATTAACATGCTAATGGAAAAATCTCATGTTTTTATATCAATACACTGCAGAAAAGCATGATTCGATAATTATTCAAAATAAATACTTCCAGTAAATTGAGAAGAGAAAGAAATTTTAACCTGATGCATGTCATCTATAAAAACTTTACAACTAAGACCACGTTTAATGGTAAAGATTTCTTTCCTCAAGTTTAGTGAAGATAAGGATATCTGCTCTCACTATATTTAACACCTTCTTGAAAGGCATTGGAAAGAAGAAATATTAAAACTGCCCCTGTTCATATGTTCATATGTGACATAATTATCTATGTAGAAAATCTCAAAGGATCTATAAGGAAAACCCTAGAACTAACAAATGGATTTAGCAAAGTCACAGGAGATAGGTCAATACAGACAACAATTCTTTCATATTTCTATATTCTAACAGTATCTAATAACAAACCAAAACTTCAGAAACAGATATTTATAACACCTCCAGAAATGAAATATATAGACATAATAAAGTCAAAACAACTTAAGGCTCTATATCCTTAAAACTACAAAGTGCTAATCAAAGAAATCAAATATCTAAGTGAGTAGAGACATTCTATGCTCATGGGTTGGAAGGCTCAACAAAATAAAGCTCTGTATTTTACCCATATTTAGGATCGAGTTAATGAACCTAACTGATCAAAATCACTACAAATGGATAGAGACAGCAAAGTTCTAAAATTTGTATCCAAAGGCCAACGAGGAGAATTGCCAACTCTTTTCAGAATTAGAGTAATATTTCACAAATTTCTACAAAACTACAGTATCCAATGTAGCATTAATTGGGAATTATATATTACCATTGAAATAGAATGAAGAGGCCAAAATATATACCGTTATAAATATGACACTTGACTTTTTTGACAGATACAAAAGGCTTTTAATGGAGATGTTGTAACACATTGTGACCTTTTAACAAATGGTACTGAGTTAGGTAACCAGATAAAATAACCTGGCAATTGAAATAACACGCTAACATCAAGAGAGTGATAGACATAAATCTATAGATGCAACTAAGACAGTTCTAGAAGAAAACATAGGAAGAAATTTTCATGATCTGGAGATCAGAAGAGTTCCTAGATATAGTACCAATAACATACACTATAAAATGAAAATTTGATAAATCAACTGTCAAGAGTTTAAAATTTTGCCCTGAGAAAAGTACTATTCCATAGAAAGACAAGATGGTCACCGATTGTTGTGGTTCATATCTGTAATCCTAGTCACCTAAGTGGCTGAGATCTGGAGGACTGTGTTTCAAGACCAGCCCAGGAGGAAAGTCTGTGAGAATACATCTCCCAAATAACCAGTCTGGAGATGTAGCTCTAGTGGTAGTAAATATCAGCAGAGAGAGAAAAAAGAAAAGGACAAAAGAATAGAAAGGCAAACTAGACTGAGATTAAGGTTTGCAATTCACTTTTCAAAACAGAGACTTTAATCTAGGATATACGATTTGTAAAGCTCAACAGACAGAAAATAAAGAGTCTAAATAAAAAAACATTCAAGACTTGATCCTAGGTCACTGAGAGAATATGAGGACTGGGCATGTGAGAAGATGTTCTGCGCCATTTGCTACCTGGAAAAATGTAACCCCCCCCCCAAAAAAAACTGTATCAGTTCCAATTAACCAGCAAAAACCGGAAGGGAGGTGTGGTTCAACTGGTCAAGTGCCAGCTATGAGTAAGTAAACCTCTCAAGAGCAAGGATTTGAGTTCAGGATGTGGTACTGACAAATACACACACACACACACATACGCACACACACACGCACACACACACGTGCACACACACGCACACACACGCATGCACACACCAGTGACAGACGTAGAATGAGAAGCTCGGCGCACCCTGGGCACTATAATACATCCCTGTCCCTTCTCAGCTACTGGGAACCTGAAATGTCCCAGAAAATATAGTTTATTGACAAACAGGAATGCCAACTTACTCTGTAGCCTCTCGAAACAATGAGGGCCCTTCGTCAATAAACTAAGCTGTGCCTGCTAATGGGAGGCAGGGCATGGATGGAGTGCAGAAAAGGTGATGTTGATCAGGTTCTCCAGCGAGACGCTGTGTATCCTTCCTTCCCTCCACTCATTGGAACTGTACCCTTTGTTCAAACGTGCGCAATATCACACTCATTGAATCTGCATCTCCCCGTCATCTTCTCTACCACTGTGGTGTGCTTTTATTCCTGCGTCCCTTCCCCTCAAGTATTTTTGTCTGTGTATTAGCCTCTTGGTCCACCTTTAAGACCTAGGTTAAGACCTAGACTACACAGGCACCTTCTCTGTGTTGTAAGTTTGTTCCAGATCTGCAGGACCCGAATGAATTCATTGTCTTGGGAATTATGGTTACCTCTCCCTTTGCGTTGCAGGGCATTACACCTATTCCTCTGCCACCTCCAAGAAGAACACTTCCTGTGGTTTGACCTTTGTGTTCAGGGGTTCGTGAGGGGTTTGGGGAGTGGGTGCTGTGTGAAAATCCTTTCTCCTCCACTCCTTTTTTGCACTACTGGAATTTGAACTCAGGGCTTTGCGCTCACCAGGCAGGTGCTCTATGCCTGGGCTCTGTCTCTAGCCTTTTTTTGCTCTGTTTGTTCTTGAGATAGGGTCTTGCTCTTCACTCAGGCCCGCCGGGACCAGAACCCTCCTATTCAGGCTTTCTACCATAACTGGTAGATTTCTACCATAACTGTTCAGATTTGTGCGTGGGGTTACAGGTCCCATAGGCTCTCCTAGACGTACATCTTGATTTGGAAGATGGGGAAGACGCAAGCCCTAGCAGTTTAACGAGCTCGTCATACTCCCCAGACAGCCTCCCTGTCTGAAATGTTAGACCTCAAAGAACTTTTACGATTCAGGAAGCAGTGACCACCGAGTCAAGTCCCAACCGCCTGCCGCATCTGACAGCAAGCCCACACATCTCCTGAGGAGAGGCCGTGTGCTCAGGAAGAGATGACCGTCCCTGCCTGAGGCCAAGACACCGCTGGCAGCATCGCCAGCCTTAAAATAAGGGTGGTTACACAGCAACACAAATGGCGGCGACAGTTATCTTTCTCCAAATGTCTACCCTAAGTACAGCAACACTTGGCTCTCGTAGTCACTGCATTACTTTTCTTTTTAAAAAGTTGCACGATGTGGATGGTATCTTTACTACTTAATGATGACCAAATAATTTCCAATTTGGCTCAGATTACCCCTAATGATCAACTACCTTCTGCAAATCTGCATCCAAAAGGGGAGGCAGGAGAAGCGGAGGGAGAGGGTGGAGATTGCGGAGATTGTGGAGAAGCTAACAGGCAGGACTGGTCATTTCATATCAAGAGAATCCATGCAAGACAGCCATTTGAGAACTACAGACTCGAATACATCCTATCATCTGCCTGCCCAAGACCCATGCCGAACAGGACTTAGGAAGCCTTTAAACCACCAAACGGTTATTCATTGGCTTTCGAAGATTATTTCTTAAATAATCTGTGAGTCCATCCCACAGCCCAGGAGAATTCTCTTAAAGTTTTATGTAATAGAAAATCTCATCATTTGATGATCAAATATTTGAGACAGGAGCTGAGATCCTGCTTAAGAGCAGGTGTATCAACTTAGTGAAGTCACGTGGATTATAAATCTCCACTCCTTCTACTACTGACAAGCAACCTAACAGCCCTGGAAAGATTCCCAAGAACAGGTCAAGCTGGATTTGCAGCTCATGAAGGAGCTGTAGAATACTTGTTGCTCTAGTCGGTGCCTAACACACCTATTAGAATGCTTGCCTTGTCAAAATTTAAATTTTACATAAGAGATTGAAATTCATCTTGTGGATTCCCTGGAAGTTGTGAGAATTATGTTTTCTTACCAGAAAATCCACTACCTCTTCTCTTGTTACTCAACTCTCTTGGGCCTCGAGTTTGCTCAGCATTTTTTGCTCAAAGCTGGCAATTCTACCATTTGAGCCATACCTCCAACTTGGTTTTGTGCTGGTTAATTGGAGATGGAATTTCATCTCTTTTCTGCCTGTGGTGGCTTTGAACCTTGGTACTCCAGAGCTCAGCCTTTTGAGTAGCTAGAATTACACGTGTGAGCCACCAGTACCTAGTTCCTTAATATTCTAAACTGTTTTTATAGCTTGTTTAGTGTGTATATGTGCCGGTCCTGGGCCTGGGCTCTGTCCCTGAGCCTCTTTTGCTCAAGGCCAGCACTCTACCACTTCAGCCACAGCACCACTTCTTGGTGGAGTTAAGAGTCTCATGGAGTTTCCTGCTGGGGCTGGCTTCAAACTGCAATCCTGAGACCTCAGCCTCCTGAGTAGCTAGGATTTCAGGCGTGAGCCTCCGGTGCCTGGCTCTAAGCGATTTTTAAGACTAAAATGAAAAAATGCTAATAAAAAGGTCACAGAAAGGACAGGCTGGCATTTGTCTGAGAATCAGACATAGCACAATCTTTTCAAAATGTTCTTTTATTTTATGCAGAGAGTGACATGTCATCATTATTTATTGCCTTTGCGGCTTCTTTAATCCGGTAGACAACTTGAAAAGGTGACTTCAGATACGTGTCTGCTGGCTCACAGGTTGTAGTTTGGGACAAGGAATTCTGGCCCAGAGCTGGGAGTACTGGATCAGCAGAGTTTCTGTTTTCCATTAATGTTCTTCCTCCATGTATTATCTTAAACTGTGAGAAGGCCAGGACCATAATTTTCATATAGTATTCGTTACTTTTCCTGTATCTCCATAAGGATACATTGTTCCTAATGCTTACATTTCCAAGAAGACAATGAAGTCATGCCTATTTTCTTTCACAGGTGGAATTTCTACATTATAAATGTCTGTAAATATAGAGTCACATGCACACATAGGTCACCTGAAGTATTATATATGCAGGGGGGATTACAACGGTGTCACACCTGTAAACACTGAATTCACAGTTGAACAGGAGAGTACCTAGAAGCTGAACTGGTGTCAAGGGGGAGGAGGGCTGAGCAAATGCACTCTGAGTGTGTGTGTGTGTGTGTGTGTGCACATGTGTGTACGCGTGCATGTGTGTGCACGTGCATGTGTGTGCACGTGTGCGTGTGAAGTCTGGGGGGAGAGGAGGGGGAGTGGTGGAAGCTGTCACACTGATCAAGATGCAGCAGGACCCCAGAGGGTAACTGAAGTTCTCCAGAAAAATGGCTGGAATCAGAGCACAGGCAGCACGGAAAAAGGCAGGTAGCAGAGATACAAGGTGAGACAGGGCGGGGAGCCGAGCCTGAAGAAACAGGAGCTGTGAGGAGACCTCGGAGAGAAGATTCGGGCTCCGGTGGTCAGAACGTTCCAGGGGCTGCCAAGACATCAGGGCCACAGGGTCTCATCCACTTGAAGACGGCCAGCTGCGCGCAACGCAGCACCACAGGGTTCTTAGCACTGGGGGCCCACGCCGGACACCACAGCACTAAAGGACGCCACCTGCCACCGCGGGCTGCGGAGCCCAGGGCTGCCATCTCGGCTGAGTGCCCAGGCTGCTGCTGGCCGTGCCCAGAGTCATAACGCTTCAGGCTGAGTGTCTAGAGCCTTCCATTGCTGGCTTCTAGCGTCTGGAGCGCTGGGCACTGGTGTCAGCACTTAGAGATGGAGACTGCCGGCCAGTCTGGATCTTGGACGCTCAAGGACACAGAACTCCAACACTGAAAGCATGTCTTCTTACAAATCGTGAAACTCTCAGCACCGCAGGTAACAGCTCAGGACTGATGGGTGGGAAGCCGTCCAAGACCGTGGATAGGGAGTGTGTTCTGATGACAATGCATATAATATAGGATAATCCGAATGTAATCATCGGCGAGGGGAACACATCCACGGGTCAGTTCCGTCAGGACACCCATCTTCAATTCAGCTGGGAAAATGCCAAGACACGCGAGGGGTAAAATGCAGTTCACCTGCCTTCCGAGGGCAGGAAAGCCAAACGCTCCTCCGGGGGCTGTGACCTTCTGCTCTCCCGCCGGTGGTGAGAGGAGCTCCCTCAGGCTCCAGGGCCTCTGGCCTTGCCACGCTTTGAATTTTAGCCATTCTCATGTGTACGCGGTGGTATCTCTTCGGCTTCTCATGTGCAACCCCGTAATGACGATGACGATGATGTTAAAAATCCTCTCATTGTGTGTTTATTTACTTGTCAGAACCGGGGTGTAAGCTCCAGCCATCCGGCTCTTCTTCCTTAGTTGTTTTTATTTATTTAATTTATTTTTTGCTCCTACTGGAACTTGAACTCAGGTCCAGATGATCTCTACCAGCTTATTGACAGCATTTTACCACTTGAGCCAGGCTTCAGGCCAAACATCCTTTCTTACGGTTATTTGGCAAGGTGTTCAGATCTTTTTTTTTTTCTTAAATCAATTTTAACTGTGTTGTTTTCTTATAGTAGAATTTAAGCATTCTCTATTCTTTAGATACGGCCTCTTTAAATGTATTTTTTGCTTGGTTTTCTTTTTTTATTCTTTTAACAGCATATTAAAGAACAGAAGTTTTTCAGAAACAAGTTTTTGAGGAACAGAAGTTGGATTTTTTATTTTTAAGAAGTTCAGGTTACTAATTTTTAAATAGATTCTGCTTTTGGTGTTGTGTATAAAAACACGCTGCCACAGGAGCCTAGATTTCCCCCTATATTGTCTCTTGAATGTCTTCCAGATGTTTCGTAGTTTCACATTTCACAGTTAGGATGGCAATCCAATTTGAGAAATGTTTGTAAACGCTATAATGTTTGTATATAGAGTTTCTCTTTTCTCTTTTGTTTCTTTTTCCATTTTATTCTTTCTCCATTTTTCCTTCCTTCCTTCCTTCCCTCCTTCCCTCCCTCCCTCCCTGTTTTCCTTTCCTTTCCTTCCTGCCTTTCTTCTTCCTTTTGCCTGTGGATGTCCAGTTGCTTGTTTCCCTTTTTAATTTCATAAAGACCATCATTCCTGCAGTGTGCTGCACTTATTCTTTTGCTGACGCTCAGTTGGTTATATGCGTGAGTCCTGTTTCTAGGCTTTTTATAATACTCCATGGCTCTATTTCTTTCCCTGCGTCTATTTGTCTAGTCTGTAGTTAGCCCTATGTAAATTATTGTAATTTCTTAGCAGCAGAGTTGGTCATGGCCATTGTCAGTTGGAGTCTTTTTTCGTATATGCTTGTCAAAAAATTCTTAAAGAAAATTCAGGACACAGCCTAAAGAAACTAAGATTACTAATTGATGTGGAAGAATCTATTTCCAGTTTTGCATCTCAGAGAGAAACACGGCGTGGAATCCACATCCTGAGTCTTGGAGCAGTGAGGCAGGTAGCCAAGACCCCAACCATCACCCCGGTGGTGTGGGAGACACAGGGCTGATCGCAGGGGAGCTGCTCTACTCAGGCCTGGAGGTGGCCTGCTGCACCTCAGGATTCCACTCTGTCCTCATGGCTGTGGGCAGAGGGCAGGTGATAGAGGCACTGGCATGGTCAGCTTGCATTGCTCCAGGGCATGATCAGCATTGCAAGGAATCTGTGAGTGTGTGTGTGTGTGTGTGTGTGTGTGTGTGTGTGTGTGTGTGTGTGTGTGTGTGTGTGTGTGTGTGCAGAAAAGTAGATTATCTTCTGGATAACATTATCTTGTTTGTGCCCACTGTACATGTGAGGAGTCAGTGTTTCTCCAAGGGTCACTTTTCTGAACATCTAGGTCCTGACCTTTTCATCGTACCCTTGATCTACAAGAGTCTTGGAAAAGGAAAGGGGATTTATAGTCACCTGGTGCTTACGGCCTCCTTTTCTGGAAGACCGGATACACGGTGATGATCTGAAAGACAAAAAGTGACTTGTTTGCCATAAATTCATATTAGCTTTTCTACTTATGCCTCTGTCTTTTGGGCCAAGTTATTAGAGAAGCCTGATTTTTCTTTCTTGCTACTTGTAAGTTCCAGCTCTCGGAACTAGGGGGGGGGGCGGGGATAGCTCAGGTGGTAGAGCACCAACCAATGAGCAAAAGCAAGTGTCAGATAGCACATTTGAAGCCTGGTCTCATGCCCAGAAACAAAGAAGGAAAGAGGAAAAACAAAAAGGACAGAAGGAAGGAAGGAAGGAAGGAAGGAAGGAAGGAAGGAAGGAAGGAAGGAAGGAAGGAAGGAAGGAAGGAAGGAGGGAAGGAAGGAGGGAAGGAAGGAAGGAAGGAAGGAAGGAAGGAAGGAAGGAAGGAAGGAAGGAAGGAAGGAAGGAGAAGGAAAAGGAAAGGGGAAGGAAGGAAGGAAGGAAGGAAGGAAGGAAGGAAGGAAGGAAGGAAGGAAGGAAGGAAGGGAGGGAGGGAGGAAGGAAGGAAGGGAGGGAGGAAGGGAGACAGGGAGGGAGGGAGGGAGGGAGGAAGGGAGAAAAGAGAAGAAAGCTGCGATCTGATGATCTTCTTGGGAGGCTGAGATCTGAGGATGATGACACACAGCTAGCCAGGGCAGGAAAGTCTGTGACCCACATAAGCACCAATAAGCCAGAAGTGGGTCAAGTAGTAGAGTACTGACCTTGGGCAGGAAAGCTCTGGCAGTGCCCAGGGCCCGAGTTCAAGCCCCAGGACCAGCACACACACACACACACACACACACACACACACACACACACACACACACACACACACACTCAAAGATTGGAAGTAATTTCCAACCATCATACTTTAGAATACATGATGGTCCTTTTCTAGTTTTTCTGTGCCCATACCCGTGCTTAAAACTCGGGTCTGAGCACTGTCTATTAGCTCTTTCTCTCAAGGCTGGTGGTGTACCACAAAACCACGTCTCCATTTCCAGAAATTTTTGCTGGTTTATTGGAAATAAGAGTGTCATGGGAAGTGGCGCTGTAGCTCAAGTGGTAGAGTGCTCGCCTTGAGCTGAAGAGCTGAGGGACAGCGCCCAGGCCCAGAGTTCAAGCCCCACGACCGACAAAAAAAAAAAAAAAAAAAAAAAAAAAAAAAAAAAAAAAAAAAAAAAGAGTGTCATGGACTTTGAAGCTCACTCCTCAGATCTCAGCCTACAAAGTTGTTAGGATTACAGATATGAACAACCAGCACACGGCTTTTGGTGGACCCATTTACATTTCTGGATTTTTCTTAAATGGAAAATGGGACAGTGACAATTTTAGAACTTCATTTCTGCTTAATTTGGCACAATGGATCTTGAGATATATCTGCATCCACATGCAATACCTTTTAGACCTTTACTCGATGCCTGTATATTTTCCACGAAAAATCCAAGATCTTTTTTTTCACATTTTTTAAATTGTCAAGGTGATGTACAGAGGGGTTTCAGTTACATGAGTAAGGTAATGAGGGCATTGCTTGTCAACCTTCTTATCCCTTCCCTCATTTTTCTCCTACTTTTCCTCCCCCCAACCCTTTCCCAAGTTGTACAGATCATTTCCAACGTATTGTCTGTGAGCATCACTGTGGCATTGGTTCACCTTGTCCTTTGTCTCACCATTCTGTTGTTCCCCTTCCCTTTCCTAGTTCAGATAAATGTATATACAATACCAGGGCACCAACATCAAATACAGTGACAACAGGGGATAAACCATACAAAAGTAACAAAACAATCACATCGTACATTAAAAACAACAACAACAAGGAAAAACCTCTTGTGTCCATGTCTTGGGGTTCAATTCACTTAGCATCATCTTGTATGGTCATATGTACATAGCTATTGAGCTATTCTGCTCATCTGTACACAAATTATTGCAAACAAGGAAAACCATGGGACCTATGTTTCTTTGGGCCTTAATATAATTTTTCCAAGCCTTTCCATTTCCTAACAAATGGGGCAATGTCATTCTTTCTGATGGAGGCATAGAATTCCATTGTGTATATATACCACATTTTCTTTTTTTTTAATTGTGAAAATACCATAGAGAGGGGTTACAATTACATGGGCAAGATAATGAGTACATTTCTTATCAAGCATTGTTGCCTCCTCCTTTGTTTCCCCTTCCCATCTCCACCCACCCCCAACCTTTCCACCCCCTGGCCAAAGTTGTAAAGTTCGTTTTTCGACATAATGTTTTGTACATCTCATTGTTGCAATGGTCCACCTGTATCCTTATTTAAATGATTTGTTTTTCCCCTTCCCCTCCACAAATTCTACCAACATCAAATACAGTGTAAACAGGGGTTATACCGTGGGTGAGGGACATGCAAAGCAACATAGATATCATCTTATAAATATGTTAGAAACAATCGCAAGAAAGAAAAAACATTTGAGTCCTTATCTTGGGGTTCATTTTGCCTAATCATCTTATCTGACCTTTTCTGCTTGTCTCAGACATATACTACTTATTGCAAATAAGGGAAACCATGGGAACTATGTTTCTTTGGGCCTGGCTTACTTCACTTAATATAATTTTTTCCAAGTCTTTCCATTTCTTAACAAATGAGGCAATGTCATTCTTTCTGATGGAGGCACAGAATTCCATTGTGTATATATACCACATTTTCTTAATCCATTCATCTACTGAGGGGCATCTGGGTTGGTTCCATGTCTTAGCTATGGTGAATAATGCTGCAATAAACATAGTCATGCTGGTAACTTTAGTATGGTCTTGTTTGTGATCATTCGGGTAAATGCTCAAAAGTGGGATTGCTGGGTCATAGGGGAGCTCTATGTGGAGTCTTTTGAGGAACCTCCATACTGCTTTCCAAAGTGGTTGAACAAGTTTACACTCCCACCAACAATGAAGTAAGGTTCCCTTCTGTCCACATCCCCTCCAGCATCTGTTGTTTTTAGAGTTCTTGATTATAGCCATTCTAACTTGAGTGAGGTGGAATCTCAATGTTGTTTTGATTTGCATTTCTTTTATGGCTAGAGAGGTTGAGCATTTCTTCATGTGTCTATTGGCCATCTTTCTTTCTTCTTCAGAGAAGTTTCTCTTTAAGTCTTTAGCCCACTTATTTATTGGGCAGTTGTTTCTTTGAGGATTTGTTGTTGGGGGATTTAATTTTTTGAGTTCCAGGTATATTTCACAAATGAGACCCTTGTCTGTTGTATGGCTAGTGAAGATCTTCTCCCAATCTGTGGTCTTTCTATTGATTTTGTAAGCTATGTCCTTTGGCATGCAGAAGCTCTGCAATTTCATGCAATCCCATTTGTCCAACCTTTCTTTGATTTGTTGTGTTTCTGGGTCTCTATTAAGAAAATTTCAGCCTGTGCCAAGAAGACCTAGAGTTTCTCCTATTCCATCCTGTAATGTTTTCAGGGCATCTGCTTTGACTTTGAGGTCTTTGATCCATTTGGAGTTGATTCTTGTGCAGGGTGATATATAAGGATCTAGCTTTAGTTTGCTAAAGATGTTTAACCAATTTTGCCAGCACCATTTACTGAAGAGGCTGTCTTTCTTCCATTTCCAGTCTATTTTTCTTTTTGGTTCCCTTATAGGTCTGTGGGTTCATTTCTGGGTCTTCAGTTCTATTCCACTGGTCCTCAGGTCTGTTCTTGTGCCAGTACCAGTGTCGATTACTATGCTTTATATGTTGAAAACATTGGAGAACAGCATACTTTGTAAACTGTCTATGTTGGGACCAAAACAGCCTCAAACTTCTGAAGGCTAATACAATCCTAACAAGGAGACTCTGTCTTATCATTCTCTAAAGAATCTGTCCCAGAGACAGAGGCATGGCTCAGTTGGCAGAGCACTAGCCAAGGAGCTAAAGTTGTAGGTACTGAGAGTTCCAGTCCCAGTGTGGGACCTAAAAAGAAATGAAAGAAAGATTGTAAGTCCAGTTCAGTGGAAGCTCTATTTGAGAGTTTCTCATCTCTTCCAGGGGCCTCAGTGGCCTTTCTACATTTTTCTTCCCTTGGGGATCCTGGACTTGAATGTGGGCCTTTGTGCTTGCTAGCACACTACTGCTTGAGTCACATCTGCAGCCCTTTTCGTTCAGATTGTATTCCAGAGCGGGTCTCGATATTTACCCACACCAGGTTGCAGAAGCTAGGCTGCAGGTCTAAGCCACTGCCAGCAGAAACCCTAGCCTGTCTATGTTTCCCAGCTACAAGAAGCCGTCACCAGAAGAATTTAATTCCATCCTCCTAATTGCCAGGACTAATAGAGAAACAACTGAAACTCTTCAAATGGTTTTCATTTATATGTTGATTTCTCACTTCCCACTTGGGAAAGGGGTGTGTGACGCTTACTGCTTTTGATCTAACTAGTCTGTAACCTGACCTACTTTCATTTCTCTTAGTGCTGACATTTATTTTATTTTCTTTATTTAAGAGCAGAAAATAACCAAAAAAAAAAAGGTAATGCACATGCATTTAGGGCATTGTAAGTGTCCCAGTTACATTTGCATTTTTCTGTTAAAAGTCTAATGCTGCCTTTGAATGATTTAAGATATTTAGACAAGAGGAAAAGTAACGCTTGCCTCTCATAAATCCAGAGTGAAAACAAAGAGAATATATAATGCGCCTGGCCCGATCCGAGGCCATGTAAATCACATCTGTTGCTGGCATAGGTTTGTCAGGCCCACAGGACCCTCCCCTCAGGAGCCGCATACAGGTAAGGCAGAGGGCTGACTTCCCCCGCCAGCACAGGAGGCTCTGAAGGAGCCCACAGACCCTCTGCCTTTTGGACACCTAGATGTCAAGGCTGAGTGTGATCTCGTCCTACACAAAAGAGGTGATTTTTCAAGAGTGGAATTTAAGAACTCTCGCAGTGGGAAAAGCACAGAAATGAGCATTTGAGGGGCATTTACATATTTCAAGAACCAGGAAGAGGAGGGTAGAGACCTGCAGAATGACAAAGTAGCCGTGAGGACACTGTATTTAAGAACACGCCGTGGTTGGGACACATACAGGGGACAGAGAAAACGGGGTGGGGGTGCGCTGGGCGGCCAGGGGCTCGGACAGTGGCAGGGGAGGCCACACCAGCCAGCTGTGGTTTTCTTCCACTCCTCAAGGGTTCAGAGCTTAGCGCTTCCAAAACTGCCTCCTTCTTGGTGCTGGTTGCTCTGAAGGCTAATTATAGTCCCCGGGGCTGGAGAAATGCCGCCTTACAGAAAAGCTATTTTCTTGTATTTCTCCAGCATGCAGGGACATGCACAAATATCCACGTAAGTCTGTGACTAGAGCTAGGATTCCAACCTGGCTTTTGCTATGTGCACACCGGTGGAGACGGCAGGGTAATTGGTCGCCATCCCTCCCTTCCTCCTTAGCTGATGTCCTCGCCCTGGTTTAGGACTTCTGATGTCCACCAATGAACTCATCATTAACCTGGGAAGCTCTAGAGGTGTTCAGAAATGATGTTTTGAAAGGCGTGCTTGCTTTTTTCTTTCTTCTTTCTTTCTTCTGCTTTCTTTCTTCTTTCTTTCTTCTGCTCTTTCTTTCTTCTTTCTTTTTTCTGCTCTTTCTTTCTTCTTTCTTTCTTCTGCTCTTTCTTTCTTTTCATGAGGGGAAGTACTGAATCAGAGCCAGGTTAGGGCACTCTACCGCTTGTGCAACACCCAGCCTTTGGGTTTCCCTAGTTATTTATACGGATACTGACTTGGGCTTCATGCTCCGGTGGGTCTCCAGCTGTGACTGTTCTACTGGGGCTTCTGCACAGCTGAGCTGACAGGAGCAGGCCCCTGTGTTCTCCTTGTTGACTGATGTAGGATCTTGCTGACCTTTATGTCCCGGCTGGTCTGAACTGAGATGCTCATGGTCTCTGTGTCCTAAGGAACTGGGATTACAGGTATATGCCACCTTTTTTAAAGCACAAAGTTGTATTCTCTGCCCCTCTCTGTCTCTGTGGATCTTTCTGTCTCTCTGTCTCTGTCTCTGTCTCTGTCTCTGTCTCTCCAGTCCTATGCTACCCTTCAGCAATTCTTCTCCATTACATTTCCTACATGTTGTGGGCTTTCTAAATTATCATCTGACTTGTGTATCTCAGGTTTATACCCCTTCAATGGCTCCCCATTGTTCTTAGATAAAATAATAGAATTCAAGTATCTTAGGAAAGCTCAGAAGCTAATCACCAGCCTATCTACATTTCCTTCTCTGGACAATCTGCCACTCATAGCTGATTCAGTCTAACTCGGTCCCCTCTTCCTCCAATCCAAGCCTTGACGCAGCTCCTCCAAAACCTTCCACCGCCACATTTCACAATCATTTATTTTTCCTAAAAATAAATAACCCTCACAATTTCATGGAAAGATATACCAAGAAAATGGAGGGAGAGAATGCACATAGACCTATTTAACACGTTATTCCTATCACCAAAACCCTGGAGACCATAACATGCACTGGGAAAAGAATTGCTGATTGTGATAACAATTCATTAAAGAAATCTTCCAAGGACCACGATCTTCCTGCAATGTGGATTCAAATCAACCAATCTGTCATCTTGTGTGAATGTCTAATGAAGGCTAATTCTGAATTCCCTAGATAAGTAGAGGACATCTGCAGTCATCTGATTATTTGAAGCAAAATTCCTTCTTCTCTTGAAAACATCTAGTTAACGGTGGGAAAAATATTGGTTTTATTGCTTTCGTTAGCTAATTGCTCCACTTACCATTTGTGTTTACTGTCTATTGATACAAATTCCTTTCTAAAGCCTGAGAGTTCATATTATCAAAGAACTTTCTTGAAAAACCAGCCACGGCTGTTCTGAGAAGCCAGGATCCCTTAATAGACCGTCTGGGGGAAAATAAAGTTTACTGTCCTCAAATGTAAACTGGTGCGTATCGGAGCATCTCTAAGGGGAATGAGACACAAAACTATACAGAACTCCAAACTCTCCTCGTTGTGAGCGTTGAAGATAGCTAATGGTTTCCCTTTCCCAGACAGTCACCACCCCTCGCCCCTCTACCCTTCCATCTGTTGCTCCGTGTCAGAAGTGGCCACCCAGGCAAAGCCTGTATCGTTTAACAGAATTGCTCCTTAAACACAGTTATAAAGGAAGACCTGTAGCCATGGTGGTATTAGAAAACTCTGCCCTTTTCCTTTCTTCTCTCCAGTCTTTCTGTAAACCAACAGGATATGTTTCTGTCCATCTGTCTGGCCATCTATCTAGCCATCCATCTACCTATCATCCTCCTATCTACCTATTATCTATATGTATCTCTCTATCATCCATCCATCCAAACAGCTATCTGTGATCTATCTGTATAGCAATCTGAGTCTATACTTTCTCCAGTATTAAAGGGACTAATCTATAGTGAAATAAGGAAGATGGGAGGTAGACATCCTCACCCATTTTCTCTAAAGCTTAGAAGCACATGGTTAAATGCTGTACAGTTAAATCCGTAATTGTCAAAGCTACCATTACGGTTCGGCATTGCCTACAAATGAAGGCTTTTAGTAACTTGTGCAATTGACAATTCTGTGCTCATATTTTTCTAACGGCTTTAGTCTATTGGCCAATTACTTGATGCTAAGGAGGTTAGTTTGACCATGCAACTGATTTCTTCACTCCCATTCAAACTTGAGTTGCAACAAGAAATGTGTCCTTGTACTCACAAGTCAAATCCTCTTAAATGTTTTATAACTTCACAGATGACTGAAACTTAGGCCAGTTTCATTAGACGGGTCGGTCCCTACATCAATTATCTAGCTGCTGCTCTATAGCCAATGGCCTCCCCTAAAGTTGGATCGAGAGGGGTGTTTGTACCAAAGTCAGAGGCTCTGAGTAAAAGGGAGTAAGGCCATGTATAGTGGGTTTTTCGATCCTCTATTCTCTCATCCAATTCTCACCTCTCTAGCCATGGTATAGTAGTTGCTGTGCTTGGGGGAGAACATAAAACGATGGGGAAGTTGGTCACTAAATGATCAAGAAGTTCCCCAGTGGAAATGATCCACTTCCGAGTTCACTCACACGACTGTGTTCAGGGCTCAGGGCATTGCTGGCATTGCTGAGGACACCAGTTCTAGGTTGGACCTCTCACAGGGCTAACAACATCATGGAATACCAGAATAAGGTGTATGTGTATGTGTGAGAGAGAATGCGTGGAGTGACACGTGCTATTGTGTGCTGTTCATGACAAGTGAGCACTAAGAGCCACGTACAGCGGACATGCCTGGAGTCCCTGAGGCAGGAGGCTCGGGCGTTTGAGGTCAACCTAACCTCCCTCGTGAGCACCAGGCTGGTCTTAGCTGTGCTTCGAGAGCCGATGTCACGTCTCTTTGCTCCAGGCCCTCTCTCAGGAGGGATTATACACGCCAGGGAAGGCCTGAGCTGAGCCGCTCTCCCACGCCAGTCTGGGTGGCTTCCTTCTACATGCCAGATGTAGGTCGCTGTGTGCTTGATTCTGTGCTCACTGGAAGGATGGGAAAGAAATCTCCTAAGGCAAAGATTCCAATCAAAGTGAGAAATCAACTCCTATGTTCTCAAACTACACAATCTGTGTGTCGGTGGAAGCACTCTGACCAACCCCTAGCCGCCCTCCCCGGCCTTCCGCAGCGGGGCCGCTGTCCGCTTTGTAAACTACTTGTTTTCTAGAGCAGCTTTCTGTTTTGAGCATCCACATGATTTGGGTGGTCAGGTGGCAACCTGGTGAAGGCTCGAAGGGCAGTGTTTGGGTTTATTCCCCACCGAGCTTTGGTCTGGGACTTGTCCTTGAAAAGCCAGCTGTGCAGGGGGCAGAGGTCAGAGAGATTAGGGTTGAAAGAGGCCCAGATAAAAAGAGTTAGGGAGGCACCATCCCAACCAAAAAGCTGAACATGATGGTCACACTTGTGATCCCAGCTACGCAAGGGCCACAAACAGGATCTTGATGGAAGGCTGATCTCAGGCAAAAAGCAACAGACTCTGTCTGAAAAATAATAGAGCAAAAGGGCCAGGGGCATCTGCCCGATAAACATGGCAGCATTCAACCTCTGGCACCAAAACGCAGGTGCGATGTTGGAGACTTAGTCTCCACTTGGGCAGCATTGAGAGGCGAGCCTCGGGGGGCGTTAGCCGACAGGGCCGAGCGACTGTGGAAGGGCTCTGAGCTCAGGGGGAGCTCTCTGTGGTGTAGACAGCAGGAGGCTCTCAGACGTGAACGCTGCGGCCTGGGCCCCCGAGCCCACGGCTCTGCGTGAAGGAAGTTACTCACTCTTGAGTAGTATGTCATGGAAACGTAGCACGAACTAAAACAGGAATGAGATTTCCTCTGGGAACGTAGAAAACTATTCATGGAGAGGGGATGGACAGGATATTTATCTGTCTATATAAAAATTACATATATATTACATGTGTACATGTATACAATGTATTATGTACTGTATATGTATATAATAATCATGTATATGCACGGTAGCTCTCTGTGCTCATAGTAGATAGGAAAATTAACTCTATTAAGTGAGTGAATTTAGAATTCAAGGAAGCAGATGTCGATTTACCTTTGCTTCTTTTTGTTCCTATGTCTCCTTCACAGAATTATTTTGTAGTTATTCTACAGGCTGTGGTCAATTATATACATATATATATATATATATATATATATGCATTAAGAAGAAGGCCTTCTCTAAATATAAATATCTGAAAGTGAGCGAGCTGCCTCCAGGTGTTTCTAAAGTCCCCAATGCTATTACACACAGCTGCTCCTGGTGCTGGGCTGACTTCCCCAGAATGGAAGCTGGGGACTTTGAAGACACTCTTGCGTTCCCAGCTCTCAGCAGGAGTACACAGCAGGGAAATAATCATTGATTTTAAAATAGAAGGAGAAGTCAATGGCAGAGAGACATGAAAAGTGCTGGAACTAGAGCTTTTCAGGAAATTGTATACGAAATAACCAGGGCACAAAAGAACCCTCCAGCTGGGCACTGGTGGCTCACACCTGTCACCCTAGCTATTCAGGAGGCTGAGATCTGAGGATCGCAGTTCAAAGCCAGCCCGGGCAGGAAAGTCTGTGAGACTCTTACCTCCAATAAACCACCAGTGGTGCTGTGGCTAAAGTGGTAGAGTGCTAGCCTTGAGCTGAAGAGCTGAGAGACAGCGCCCAGGCCCATAGTTCAAGCCCCAGGATCAACAACAGTAACAACAAAAAAGAACCCGCCATCTGATGAATGGATCAATTATTTGACCGGGCTATTGATCATTCAAAGTGAATCAAGGGGCTTCAAACATCTGTAAGCCAAGCAGTAGATGGTAAGTAGAATTGATTCAAAGGATAAATGTTAAAGCAATACAACATGCACCTCTGTGCTCAGCGAGATAACAGATAGCATTTGGAGATTCCAGGGTAGGATGGAAAACATCTCTGATAAAGAAGGTTGGCATAGTACAGGTCAATATGTAGAATATGCAAATCCAGGCAGACAGAAAGAAAAGCAGGAAAAGGAAGACCAAGTTACTGTTAATAGGTGGAAATATTTGGAGTTGTATGTTTTTGCAGATGTAGAAGGGTGATGAAAATACTCTAGAACTAGTCCTAAAAGTTGCATATATTTGTGACTATCAACATAAATATCACTGAATTGTACATTTGCCATCATGGATTTTATGACGTGAATGATATCTCTACATAAAATCAAAAAGGTATCAAAGCAGAAGATGGCAGGTAGCGAATAAATAATTCAACATTTAATGTTATTATAAAACATTTAAAGTGTGTTATATTGTACAAATTGGAACATCTGAGATAATCCCAGAAACTAACACATTCTCTGGTGCCCACGTTCAGAGTGAGATGGATTTCAGCTGGCTCTGAATTATTGGCTAGGATATTAGAATCTCTTTTCAAGCTTGAACTTTACGTGATAACTGGTCTTCAAAATTGGATACTTGCAGGAAGTGTGCGCATCACATCTTATTATAATTTGTTCTTTTCGTAGCTAGATATTCGTTGGGGCCTCCTTCATCCTGAACTTTCCCTCTTATCCTGCCTTTCAACCATTGAAAATTGCTTTTTTTGAAAAGTGTTTTGTGGTATCTCCCTTCATTTTCTCTTCTCTTTGGAATATTAAGTTTTAACAAATGGAGTTTTTGGGGACACGGTGTTAAGCATGATTCCTTTCTGCCATGTTTCAGGCTGCGAGAAATCTCGGTCACTTACAAGGATGAGAGGCCTCTGCCCGTGACCCTGGGGTCACCTCTGCCTGTGACCCTGGGGTCACCTCTGCCTGTGACCCTGGGGTCACCTCTGTCCGTGACCCTGGGGTCACCTCTGCCTGTGACCCTGGGGTCAGGCATTGCTACTCCTGCCTGGGAAGGCTTAGCTCTCTTTCTCTGGAGTTCCTTCAGAACTGGAAACTACACCCATTAACTGTATGAGGGAAACAATTTAACATTCAGAGCATAGCATCAAACAGCGCATACTTCACAAGAACATGATAGTACAACGTGTGTGGAACTCATCAAAATGTTCCAACCAAGACACCACCAACTAGGATGGCAGAACAAGATCCCACAATAAAACTAAGAAGCTGAGACCGGTGGCTCATGCCTGTAATCCCAGCAACTCAGGAGGCTGAGATCTGAGCACCAATCACCATTCAAAGCCATTCCAGGCAAGCGAATCAGAGAGATTTTTATCTCCAATTAACCAGCAAAAAAGCTGGAAGTGGAGACATGGCTTCAGTGGTAGAGTGCCAACCTTGCTATTGATGTATGTATGTGTGTATGTATGTATGTGTGTATATATATATATATATATTTATATTTATAAATGTGAGGGAGGCCCTGCATTCAAGTCTCACTACCAGCACAGATGAAGCAAAGGGAAGACCAGTACCTTCAAGACCAACCAGGTTTCAGCATCTGAATTGTGGGGGAAATCATCCCAGGAATCACGAGAGCCTCAAATTCGCTGGCCAACTGAAGACCAGAAGCTGAAACCAGAAGTGTTTCCTGGTAAAAATCCACAGTATATATCTAAGATCAAGAGCTGAGAATGACAGCAACAGTAACAACAAAACTGTGCACTACCCAACGGAACTGAGGACAGCATCAGAGCAGAGATGTCGCCAGGCTCATCTCAGCGTGACGTTCTGATAATCTGCTACAGGTGAGCATCCGGAAGGGGAAATACGTTTGATACACCTAACCTGGCAAACGTCCTAGCTTGTCTGCACGCTGTGCTGTGCAGGACTTGTTGCTGGCCCCGGGGTCTCACGGTTGAATGCACGTAGGGGCTTGGTCCGGTTAGGCAACCTCTCAGAGATCCAACTGCTTGCCACCATCTCCTGAAAGGACCACAATGCAGAAGCCGCGAAGACTAACAGCTCAGTAGTAAGGATCAGCCTGAACTTAGTTAGTTTTACTCCAAATAACCTTTTTTTTAAACTAAAGGAATGAAAGTTATTAAAGAGAAATAACTAATTCCAGGTTTGGGAGCACAAAAGCAGCCATAAAACATCATTCCAAAGCATAGAAAAGAAGTGGTCAGAGATGACCGGGTCAACAGGGGTGGACACCGACCCGGGGTAGGGGGGAGTGGGGGGCAGGCTCCCTGACGGGGACAGGGGTGGACACCGACCTGGGGCGGGGGGAGGGCAGGCTCCCTGACTGGGACAGGGGCGGGCGGGGGGGGGGAGCTCCCTGACTGGGACGGGGGGGGGGCTCTAAGCACCGTGCATTGGGCCACATGTGTCCCATGCAGCCAGTTCACAGTGAGATACTACAAAAAGACGAATAGAAAGAAATACCAAGATAGACAAACAGAAAGCAGATGACTGTTGTGAATACACTTATCATCTGACAGTCAGGAAATAAACACGAAGGTGGAGGATCATGAATTTTCCCCGTCTTCCTTACATAAACCGTTCCATTGAGTTAGCAGAGAACAGATGAGGGATGCTTCTTATAGAAACATCTCAGCTAATAAATGAAGAAGAAATGAGAACCGCAGAGGCTTGCCGTTTGGAGCAAGCAGATGAAGGAGCCGAGGTAGACATTAATCTTCTACAGCTGCCGGTATCACAAAACAATGTCTGCATCTCCCAGCAAAGAAAGCAAGGCCACCTGTAAAGAAGATGTGCGGAAAATTCCAGTGTGGCTCTGCGTAAGCCTCTGGATGAAGTGACTGCTTTCCAGGAAGTGGAGGGCTGAGAGACGGCTACCCAACACAAGGAGCACACAGCCAGCAAAGTCCAGAGCCCAGAGAACCACAGACAGACAAACCAGCTCACTGGTAATTTAATTATAAGAGGATAAGAAGAAAGCAGAGGGTTTATCAACTGATTGACAGAGACTTAAGAAGTAATATCACGCAGCAGCAATATTTGAGTCTTATATTAATTCAAGTTACAACTGAAAAAAAATTTGTATTTCGGGGGAATGTGGGGATTGTAACACTCACTTTTATGGCTGATTACAGCTTTTTATTTAAGTTTCAAAACCTTTTATTACAACGTCATTGTGACTGTGTATGAGCATTTAGTAGAGATCTTATATTTCAGAGACATGTTTAGAAATATGGAAATTTTGCATTTATTTTTCTTTTGGTATTAGTGTTTGACTCAGGTTTTTGTACATGGTAGACCAGCACCCACCTGCCGAACTACATCCCCAGCTCTTGATTTTTGTTTGTTTGTATTTTGCCAGTCCTGGGGCTTGAACTCAGGGCCTGGGCACTGTCCCTGAGCTTCTTTTTTTGTTTTTCTCAAGGCTAGCACTCTACCACTTGAGCCGCAGCTCCACTGCTGGCTTTTCTCTGTATGTGGTACTGAGGAATCAAACCCAGGACTTTATGTATTCTAGGCAAGCACTCTACCACTAAGCCATATTCCCAGCCCTTTTTAATTTTTTTGAGACAAGATCTTACTACATAGATCAGGCTAGCCTTGAACTCACAATCTTCCTGCTTCAACTTCCCAAGTGCTGGAATTCATGAAAGAGGGAAATAAAAGGAAAATATGGGGATGGCATATGGAAAATAATGTATTTTCTCCTTCTATTTATTTTGATAGTTGCCGTTGTGTAGGAGTTTAAAATGCTATATAAAGAATACTTTAAAGAAAAAATAGAATATGCAAGGGAAGTTCATAAATGAGCACTCTGCAAGTTGCAGCTAAAGACACTCAATAATAAATACCCTGGGAGCTGATGATGGTATGTGTGTTATATAAGTGGATTCCATATACATCTTAGACCGTGAATATTTATAACTAAATTTTATACCTAAATTTTTTGGCTGCCGTTGCAGTTCTGTACTGTCTAGACTAGTGGTTCTCCAAGTTTAGCATCTAGAAACTTGCTCGGGAAACTCATTAGTATTGCCAAGGCTTACTCCAAAGTCTTGAATTTGCCTTTCAGCAAGCTGCCAGGTACTGCTAATGTTGTGGGTCTGTGGAGAACAATTTCGGTAGCATTAATGAACCCAGACAGACCCTCACGGGCTATTCTCCAGAATTATTGAGAAGGTTAAAAATAATCAGATCCTGTGATTGCCCTGCTACCTACTGAAATCAGAATTTCTAGGGATGAGCATTGAAAATGTGAATTTCAAGAGTTCCTTAGTCTTTTTATTTTGGGGGTGGGAGGGGAAGATGGGGCACTGGGGCTTGGACTCAGAACCCAGATACTGTCCTCTGGTTTTAGTGCCACAGCTCCACTTCTGGCTTTTTGGTGATTAATTGGAGATAAGAGTCTTCCAGACTTTCCTGGGCTTCGAATAGAGCTCATTAGATCTCAGCTTCCCGAGTAGTAGAATTACAGGCATGAGTCCCTGGCGTCTGGTTACCTTGAGTCACCTTTGCACATGCATACTGGAGTTTGAGAATGGCCTGGACTGGCCGGGACTGGTGCTGTCCACCAGGGTTCTGTAATGATGGACGTGCCTTATCTTTACACAGTCTAGGTCAAACACAGCTAGCCGATGGTGGTGGTCATGGAGACCTGATGTAAGCTAGCAAGCAATCTAAGCCTCGATGTCAACTGCCAGTTAGAGCCAGGAGCTAGAGTTTCTGTGAAGATCTAGTGTATGGAGTTCCTGGGGCTCCTTCCTCCAGCCTCCTTCCTCCAGCAGCCTCGTTGACTACTTCCGGCTTCTGTCTGAGGTTATAATGCCTGCTGGTGAGAGTTCATGCCGCTTCTTCCACGCCCCTAAAGCTTCAATGAGAGATAAAGGATTCTGACACCTGTTCAAGTGGATCACACAAGCTTGACTTGATAGGCTCGTGATGTAGCTGCCCAATAATTATGGCGTGAGTCTACTTACGTATCTTTTTCTCCAAGGATCCTCAATGTGCTGGCCAGCTTTCCTGTCATTCGTTCCTGTGATGACTTTGGAAGCAGAATAAAGGACTCTGTTTGTATCTCCGTTTTGCTCCTCTTCAAGGAGGCAGGTGGCTGGCCGGAGCTGACCCGCAAGCGGGCCCACGAGGTGCGACTTCTCCAAGCACTTGACATCCCTGGTGAGTAAGCAATGAAGGTTCCAAGGCCCAAGGAAGCCTCGGCTGTATTTTAAAAAAGCAATTTGCTCTCTCCCCATCTAAATATTCCGGAGGATGGGGTATGAGCCCTGCATCCAATGGGTCCAACCCAAACCGGAATCAGACATCTTAACGTCACAGGGCAAGGCCCGTTCCCAGGCCCGGGGTCTCCTTGCATGGCCTATAGGCTGCTAAACAAATGACTACACAGAGGCATCCCAGCCATTATGTGTTTCTTTCTACAAATCACAGTAGAGGGAGGAGGACTATTTTGGGTGGCGTAAGAAATGAGAGGTTGGAGATGGGTTATTAAGAATCTTCCGGTGACACGTTTCAGGTCATGCCCAGGTGATTCCATTTTATAGCAAGATTTATGCCTGAGGCACCAGCTTCAACCAAGATAGAGACAAGACCAGAGGCCATCACGAAGTCAAAGGCATGAAATAATAATTAGCTACAAGTAGCCCAAGGAGATTCTGAGCTGCTGTCAGAGTACAGAATTCGCAGAGCCAGCGGTACCCTCGTAACCTCGCGTGGCTTTATACTCGTAGCTCAGGCTCCTCCACGAGCCTGAAGGAGAAAGCAAACACTCCTGGATGCGTTTACCTGCTGGAAGGAAGGCCCCTCAGCCTGCCCTCTTCCTTTTCCTCAAACCCACGCCACTTCTCTGTCCCAGGAGAAGGCTGGCAAGCTCCGTGGGCGCTGGGGGAAGGGCTGGAGGGGAGAGAGAGGAGAGAGAACCGAATGCAGGAACCGGGAGAGCGTCCTCTGTGTCTAACACGGAGAGAATCTCCAGAGGAGAGGCTGTGGGTAGACTTTCTCCACTTAATCGACTTTAAGTGCCTGAGGACATGGTACAAACTTGTATCCATTATCAGACAGGCCCCGCCCAGCTCCAGGGTTGGCAAAGGCTCATGAATATGTAAATACTCTATGTATCTTGGAAACACGCTTGACAAGAGAATAGCTAAAATGAACTGATTCTAGTTATAAGCCCATCAGCCTGTCATTCTTTATGTTTGAACAGGCAGGCTATTGCTAGGTGACAGATCATTAAGGCTATCTACTCAGTCAGCGGAAATGAAGAAATAATTTGTTCCTAATAACCTTCAGATGACCTCCCAGGCAAAAGGGAGTCTTTAAAGTGCTGTCGCTGCCAATCCGTGTCAGGGTGGCGGGCGGGGCTCTTCTGGCCCCGCAATGAGAACAGGGTGGCTGGTGAAACAGATTAATAAACACCTCCTGACAGGGACACACCGGGAAAGGATCTCATCACCTGCCATTATCGAGCTGATGAATAATTCAGAGCTCTCCATCAGAGCTGGGAATTCAGGCTGTGCGGCGCTCGCTCGTTGGCAGGGAGGAGGAAGCCGGCGCTGATTGCTAGGATTAGACCAGGCCTAAGAGATAAGGTCCAGGCCGAGCGAGCGTGGCGGTGAGATGAGGGCAGCCATCAGAAGTGTGCTTCTTTGCAGCTACTGTTTATGACCCCAGGCCAAGTGTGAAGCTCCTCCCTGACCCTGACACGCAGAGCCGTGTCCTTACGTGGTAAGGTCGGCTTTATTTCTCTGCCCTGGTAGTAGGTTAGTGAGAAAGAGATAAGCCTCCTCCTCCACACGCCCTTGCTCCTCAAATACCTAACCTCGTGCCTGCTACTACTCTCTCATCATCAGTGAGTAAATATTAACTCTGAAAGTGCAATCAGAGTGTGGCAGAAATCAGGAGCGTGTCTGCCCATCAATGCTATGATCCTGACGGGACCAGGAGACCCCCCTGAGACTCAGTTTCCCCCTCTGCAGAATGGGTTTGATCAGATCTGCTTTCCATGGTTGTCGTAAAGCCAATACTGGAAATAAGCATGCGCTCACTTTATGCCAGACAGACTGTCTCCACTGCCCGTGGGAGAAGGCCACATCGGGGACATGCCCACGTCTGATAACTCACAGAGGTCTTAGTGAAGGTATTCCCATGCATACTAGCATGGCGGAGGGGCCAGGACCAGACTCAGCGTGGATCCATCGTCCCACTGTGTCTCACGACAGAGGGGAAGGGGAGGCCTGCTGCCTGGCGGAAGCCTTCTATAGGAGGACACCCCAACTGCGGTGCCCTGGCCGGGTAAAGCACGGCGCGAGCATGCCCACCGCATCCCTTCCTGCTCTGTGATCTTCTGGCTGAGCCAGCTGGGTGATCGATCAGGGACGGCTGACAGCGCTGACAGTTAAACTCCTGGCCAGGCCAAGGCAGGGAAAGGTGGGACCTCTCCCGTCAGCACTTCATTATTTATGGTGCACACCTATGTGTGTGGAGTGACTTAAAAGGCAAAGCAAGAGAAAGAGCATCATGGGCAATTTAGGAGGCGACAGACTAGCTGAATTACAGAAGAGGTGGCGAAAAAAAGAGACATACTACAGTTAAGAGGAGTAAGGGGGAGAGGAGGGTATTGAAAGGGTGACAGTCACCAAGATGCATTGTAGTCAGAATTTCTCTTTTCCTGCTTTGTCCAATGGCAACTCCTACTTAAAGATAATAAAAAAGTTATAAAAGAAATCATTTAAAAAGAGGAATGATTTGAATAACCTAATAAAACAGGATTCGGGGAGTAAAAGGGTGTTAGCATTCAATTATCGCAGTCCTTTACTAAGTTACTTCCTGCCTCTCTGAGTCCATCATCTGTAACACAGTAACAGACTACCTGACGTCTCCGAGGGCTCCTTGCCTGGTCTCCATAGTGAAGCATGGAACAGGTGTCTCTGTCGACACTGTCCACTCTGGGTACCTGCAGCAGTAAGCAGGGATACGGAAGCCAATGACTGCCATCCTTGGAACCTAGAGTCACGTCACATTTTCCCCAAGCTCAAGGCTGATTCAGACCTCGGCATGCACCACTTGCAATGCGTACATCGTGAAGACCTAATCATTCCATGGGTTCTACCTAAGTTGAGCTCTACAAAGACTGAAAGTCTTTCTGAGAGCCAATCCGTTTCCATGAAACGCTTTTTAAAAGCATCTTGCTAAAGGTGAAGGGCCTTTCCCAACATAGTCTCAAGAGAAAAGGTAAAGTTAGGAGGTGTTTGGTGATCAGAGGGCTAGGAGAAGGTAGACAAGCGAGCTCTGATTGCAAGAAAGTAGAGATAGGCTAAAGACAAATCACAAGCAGGATGCAACACAAAGTCCCCGTGATTCCAACTTCCATCCATCAGGGTCCTTTTCTTTACTTCACATTCTGAATACTTAGGTTCTATACATTTTGTTAACACCCTTAGTTTAAAAGAACATGGTTGGGGGGGGGGGAAGGGCAGGGATAGTGGGAGAACAAGAGGGGGTAACAATGCTAGACAAGAAATACACTCATGGGCTGGGAAGGTGGCTCAGTGGTAGAGTGCTTGCCTTGCATGCCTGAGGCCCTGGGTTCGATTCCTCAGCACCATATAAGCAAAAAGAAAAAAGCCGGAAGTGGCACTGTGGCTCAAGTGGTAGAGTGTTTGCCTTGAGCTGAAGACCTGAGGGACAGCGCCCAGAGTTCAAGCTCCACGACCAGACCCCCCAAAAAAAAAAAAAGAAATGTATTCATTGCCTTACTCATGTAACTGCAACCCCTCTGTACAGAATCTTTACAATAAAATAAAATTTTGAAAAAGAAAACAAATAAACTAATCAAAATGCTGGGGGAAAAAAAGAACATAGCATGTTAGGATTTCCAACATCTCTTATATCACCTCAAAGAGTAGTCATCTGCTTCTAGAATATGAAATTCTCTCATTACTCATTCATTTTTGTTTTTTAAGAACTATTTATTGAGATCCTACTAGGTCCCAGGAAGTCTTCTGGAAATAGGTTCATATATACCACGTTCAGGGAAGTCTCTGAGTCCACACTCATGCAGCAGAGCCGGCCGTGAAGATCCACTAAAACAAAAACATCCCAGCTAGCACGAGAAATAATTACAAAGACCTGGAAGTATGGCCCAGGACGTCGGAAAGAAACCATGAGCACATCCTGAGACCACAGAAGAAGGAAGGAAACCTGCCCCAGGAACTAGAGAAGACCCTCACAGCCACCCTTTCAGATTCCACCTAATGAGCAAAAGCTACGTTGAAGCGGCAAGTTCAAACTCTTACAGAGTTCAGTCTTCACGTGTTAGCTTTGCACCATAACTGGACAGATAGAAATAACAAGCCCAGCAGATGCAGCCATATTCAGCCGCTTCCAAGGAGAGCTGGCCTGGCGATGCCAGCAGGACACGGAAGCCATGCTCACGTGGTCATTGTGTGTATTTATAGTTTTCTTCTTGTTTTGGTAGGGGAAGTTCTAATAAAGCTTTACAATTCCCTTTAGACTCAACTGTACAATAGACATCTCTAACGTCAAAAGAGAGCCACCACAGATTCATCAGGCGGAAGACGCAGCTGGCCCATCTACACACGAGGCCCCTGTCTCCGGGCATGGAACCTACGCTGTGTGCATAGGAATCCTCTTCTCCAGTCTCCGAACGTGTGATCTCCCTTCTGATGCTGAAGAGTGGAAGTAACCAGCCTCCCTTAGGAGCCTGACGGAATGTGGATAGAGTTCCACTGCGCATTCTTGTTGCTGCCTAGCCAGGCAATAAGACAATAAGGTTGTGTATTATCTGAAAGTGCCTGTTGGCTTTTTCCAGTAACTCTTGCCTCTGAGTTCTTCCCTATGCGTGTAAGATTTTTCTTTATATACTGCCTTATTGTCATAATGAATGGCCACAACTCCTGTAAGCAAGGCAAATACGTAAGATAGAGGGTCAAACTGGCAACTGATAAAGAAGATAAACTGAAAAATGTGAGAAAAAAAAGAATCCTGAAGATAGGTTGGAAAGATTTCAAAAGAGAAAGCACTTGGACATGATTAATTAAACGGCACTCAAATGTTCACACAGTGGGAACAAAGAAGGATGTTCTTAGGAGAGGATCGCAAGGCTCAATCGCTACATGCATATGATCATGTAAAATGATGCTCATGGAAATGAACTCCAAGAAATTTTATATTGTATTTGTTTGTGGTTCTTTTTTCCCCGTTCCTTTTTTCTCTGATTTATAGTGATCCCTCACCTATCACAGGAGTTACAGCTGAGAGACCTTCACAATGAAAATTGGTGAAAATCCAAGAAGTAGCAGCGTGATGTAGACGTCCCTCACACATCCAGGTTCATGTATTGCTAATTTGCAGATTTTCATCTACCACAGAAGTCTCTGGAAGATAACTCCTGCAATGGGTGAGGGATCACTATGTATTTTTTTAAGCCCCACGATCAGCAAGGGCTGACTATTCCCTTTATTTTCCTCTTTTTTATTCCATACCCTTTGTCCTGTCTATAAGGTTATCTGATTTGAGGAAGCACAGGAAAGGCAGGACAAAGGGTGAACCACGTCGCGTGATACTCACTAGACACTGTCTAAAACTAATTATACAACTTGGGGTGGGACGTAAGGGAGAGAGGAGGAAAAACTGGGAGAACATGAGAGGGCGGCCACACTGTTGAGAAGGAAATGCACTCACTTCCTGATTTAAGTAACTAATACCTCTGTGCATCACCTTCACGATAATTTCTTTAAAAGAGAGAAAGCGGTGTTTATGGCTTCCTCCTTCCCTCCTTTCCTGTCAAGCTCCGTCACCTGAGTCAATGATGAAGAGTTCCTTACACCAATAAGATGAAGATATTCGATGCCAAGGAAACCCGTACCGGGCGCAGACACAGGAATGCAGGTCCTAATTAGAATGAGCATATGTTCCCGCTTCTTGAGACATTCCCAATTTCCACCTGTTGTTCTTGTATAATTATTAACAATGTGTTCCCTCCACTTCTTATACAATTGCCTTCTTTCTAACACTGCCTCCTCCACTACGCAGACAAGCGTCTGGGGACAAAACCATCAACTTTTTGGATGATACTGAACGCGTGATCTTAATCCTCACAAAACTGTTATGGCTTCTGGCCCTCTATGGGCTTACAGTACTTCAAGACCTCTTTCAAACTGAATTCTAACTATAAAATATCATTCTGTACATAACCACCATGCCTTACATAACTACAGCAATCTGTCCAAAAACAATGAACTAGGGATTTCGTGTACAACTCAGGGAGGCAAAGGTGTTTTAGTAACAAGCAGCAATCTCGCTGGCTGAAAACGTTCCTTTCTCCAGCCATGGTGCATGTGCGTCAGGACTTACGGGGCAGGGGCGTGTGTCCGTGCCGCTCCTCTTCAGAGTGGCCCCAGCTGGACTGGTGCCCCAGCTCGCGGTCAGAACCACTGAGAAGATGGAGGCCTGCATACTGGCTCTGAACCCCCCTCCAGAAGAGCTCAGATCCTTTCAGGCCGCATTTCATTGGTCAACTCAGGTCATGTGACTGTAACTCCAAAAGGACAGGAAGTGAAGCCCACAACACACCAGGAAGGAACACAGGAACGTCTGGTGGAACTTTCCATGGACTTCCTTACTAAAGTATCCCTAGGATCAAAGATCTGAAGCTCCTCTCGTGGCTGCTTTTACATCCTCTGAGCTCCGACTGCATCTCGGTGAAATTTCACAGAATTGCATGTGCAGGTTGATTCTATTTATTTAATGCTTCATTAGGCTCTTTGTTAGCCATAGACTTACCCGCTTATCCCTCCTAAAAGCAGCGTCAGTAGCATCTACCACATAAACGGAGAGATGGGAGTTCAGTGAAGGCAAAGGTGTGTTTACCTCCGGAGAGAGTGTCTTTATGGCACTGATCTGCTCTGATGAATCCACTAATGTGAAATTTCTGACCCGGTAGGCAGTGATTGCACCGCTCAGAGCCGCCTCTCATTATTCATGAAATATGTGCTGCGCAGCGCCAGCCCTCTCCCCGCAGACCTGACAAGCAATTACTCATTTCCATCACTTAGCTTTTTTATTATTATTATTTTCCTGGGTGTCTATATATTCAGCACACTTCAAGAAGCAAAGGCACAATCCCAGAATGAAAATGATGCTTGTCTTGTTTGATTTTAAATAGAAAAGCACTTTCAAGTCCTTAAAAATTGATGTTGTTTTAAACTTTACAACAAGCAATAGGGAAAACTGGTAGCTGCAGAAATAAATGGAAAGCAATCAGGAGCATTTCTGCCGTTATACGTATCTGCTAGCCCAGGGCTGCTGGAGGGACTGATTTATTTCTCTGACGCCCCTCAGGAGCCCTTAAGAGGAACACTGAACCAGAGATGGTGACGGAGCTCTGGATGCAGCCCTCTGCCAGAGCACAAGTACTCATGTGCAGTGGCCCATCCTGGGAAAGGGACAGACTCCCACGGCCATAGCCCTTTCTTATCGTAACATTCACTTGTTAAGCCCTTACAGATGTGAAGTCCAGTGGAAAAGGAGGACCATCCGTGCGACTGTGGGGTATAATCTGTGTGGAGTGTTTCAACCCTAGGAGTTTTAAACCTGATAAAACTTTAGTAGCCGAAGAATACTGAAGTCCTGGGTGCCAGCCTTCCTCCTGTGGGGTAAAACCTTCTCACATCCTCTGATCCGTTACAGTGATCCGTTATCGCTCCTCTGTCACTCTGTGTGGGGGTGTGTGTGTGTGTGCGCACACGCGTGTGTGTACCAGTTCTTGGACTTGAACTCAAGGCCTGGGCTCTGGGCTTTTTGCACTCAAGGTTGGCATGCTACCATTTTAGCCACACCTCCACTTCTGGGGGGCGGTTTGCTGGTTAAGTGGAGATTAGGACGTGCCAGATTTTCTGGCCCAGACACGTTGAACTACAGTCCTGAGATCTCAGCCTCCTGAGCAGCGAGGCCAGTGGGGATGAACATCCCACATAGCCCTTTGCCACACGCATGTGCAATTCCTCACTGCAAAGATAAGAGCCTTTTTCCCCCATCTCTTGAGTGTGAGCTAGACGTATCACTTGCTTGTCCAGTACAAAGTACAGAAGTGAAGATGGCCCGTTTTTGAGCCACTCCCTTCCAAGTCCTTCGCTGTTGTATCCTTACTGTTGCTAGGAGAAGAGACCCAAGTTAGATTGCTATAGAATGAGGTGCGTGGAACAGCTCTGGGCTCACTTGTTCCAACCAGGCCTGTAGAAGACTTGACAGACAGGTGATTCCCCAGATGCATGAATGAACCCAGCCAAGATCAGCATAGCCTGTCCCAGCTGCCCCCACGTACTCCACATCTATTATTTATTATTAGAAGGTTCTTCTGAATATTTAATATAAGGTGTCACATATATGACTCATGTCCCACCAGGAAATTGACTTTCCTCTTTTTTCCACTTTTCTCACACTCCTCCCAAACAGATCACAGAATTTTCGTTCACGCCTCTTCTGTTTCTTTCATTTATACCACATATCACTAAGTACATGCACAGCTAATACAAAGCCTGGAGAATCAGAGACCAGCTCTTAGGAGGCTCTCATTCTAACACAACAGTTCTCAATAATTTTCATCTAGTCACTTAATGGAGGGAGTTCCTATGGGCAACACATTCTCAAGAGCAAACGCAAGAGTTGTGAATGATTTCTGGTACACTTGCTTTTTCTATGCCCCTGTCTCCTATGCCTAGGAAATTGTACTTGACCACTAGTGAGTAGAACTGGCCTTAAAGAGTTTGAAACACATCCTGGGTGCCATTCTGGGGCAAGTGCACGTTGGCATTTTACCTGTTAGTTACCAAGTGCAGCACAGTTCACAGCTGCTGCTTTGTCTGGGGCCTCATGTCCCAGTTGAGAGCAAAGAGCAGAGCGCGCTGACAGGCAAGGCGTCAGTGGCGGTGCACAGTGGATTGGAAGCAGGGCTGCTCAGAGACGCAAGCAGCAGCCTGCTTAGCATGCTCTAACCTGAGGAGGTGGGGGCTTCCTTACCAACCCCCCCAAGACTAACAGGTGTCCGACATGCGCCCTGGGTTTTCCTGGCGGTTAAATCACTTCATCAGAGAGAGAGTTCTCTTCACACATCTCCTCCACGCCCTGCTTCGCCCGGTCCTTTTGACCGGGCTCAGTGGACACTGAGATAGCTCTCAGGAAGGTAACACCCTTGAGCTCAGCTTCCCAGGTTGTTTGGTGTTGCTTTTTCCTGAGTCTCCTCTAAAAGGATGTTCAAGGAATCAGACTCCATCACTGCATTCCTGGTCAAAGGAATAAATCAAGTAAGTCTAATAAGGAAGAGACCCGCCAGTACTCTATCACCTGGTAAACAAGAGACTTGGCAAACGTAAGCCTCTTCTCCCTGGGCTAATGTTCCTTACAGTTGATTGTGTGTTGGATGACCTTTGCAGGGCCCTTCTAATCTCAGCATCTGAGCTCTGTTTTCCTTTGAGTCTCTCCTGTCAATCTAAAGGAAAGATTAGCAGCACCACACCCCTCCCACGTCTGCGTCTCAGGGTGCATCAAAGCAGCCAAAGCCGCTGCTTACCTCCGGAGGCCTTTGGGATTCCAGGAGAATCTATCTTAGAAGAGCTCCTTCTCTGTTTCCTCCTCTTCCCCGCGCTAGCTCAGCAAAGGGTGATCACTGGCTTTCACTGTACCGTGTCGTTTTCCCCGTGGCTTTCCCACTATGTGATAGCATGGGAATGGGAAACAGCCCCCCGCTGGGAAAGGGGTTACAACAAGAACAGGAAAGTTCTAGAGAGCAGAAATGCACATGAAAGATGGCTGGGAAATGTGCATTCTTTTTCTGTACGTTGAACAAGGGGAACTACAAAGGCAGGCAGGGAAGTTGTGTGGAGCCTTTGTTCCCATCCGGAAAAAAGAATCACAGCATAGACAAAATGTGTAGGTGCATAGCCAGGCTCTCCTCCACAGTTCACTATCATTTTTAAGAAACAGCTGCTGGCGTGTTTCTTGTTCTAAGACAGGCAGAATGTTTGATTCCAGGCTACAGTCTGTAGAATTACAAAGTGCCCAGCGACCACTATGGCATTCCAAAGGAGAGCGTCTAACTAGGAAATTCACAGAGGATGCAGTCTGGTAAAGTAAGCAATAGGCTGGAGACGCGTAGCAACATTCCGTCACCCAAGAGGAAGAGACTCTCAGTCTGTGAGCGGTCATGCTGACTTCCACAGATTCTGTTTTTCTCCGTTCTCTACTTCCTTTCAACCCCTGAGGGATCGTGGGAGTCCCACAGGTGCAGCCCATCAAGAAAGCAACTCGCCAGGCAAGTCGGGAAGAGACTCCACAGGATGAACTGGCAGCCTCAGCTTCCACGGGTGCTCCAAGTCCAGCAGACACAGGACTTTGAAGCAGCACACCAGTCATTCACTTTTGCCTGGAAGCAGAAAGAGGAAGGTACAAAACTCCACAAGTTCAAGGACTGTGACTAACCAAGTCGACTCCCCTTTGGAGGAACGCCAGGTTAAATTGGTGAGGCCAGACACCACAACTGACTCAAACCTGTAACCCTAGCTACTCAGAGGCTGAGAACTGATGCTCAAGGTTCAAAGCCACCCCTGACAAGTAAGCCTGTGAGGCTCTTATTGCCAATTAACCGGCAAAATGAAAACCAGAAGAGGAGCCTTGGGCAAAACAAGCTAAGGAGTTGCACCTGGGCCCTGAGCTCCAGGCTTCAGACCGGCACAAAACAAGCTAAGGAGTCGCACCTGGGCCCTGAGCTCCAGGCCTCGGACCAGCACAAAACAAAGTGTAACAACACCCCCCCAAAAAAAGACTTTGGTGAGAAGAAAGGTATAGATCTTCTGAGATAAGCAACATACCTCACAAGAGAGAAACCTCACGACAAGGAAAACTTGATAATCCAGGGGGCAATCTGACATAGTCATCCCATCACGAACCCTTGTGTGTTGGTGAACGTCAATTTGCTTCTTTTCTGCACCGCCCTGACCACTGTCCACGGGGCTATGAGCAGCGGGGCCACAGCAGCCAGGAGCAGAGGCCTCCATAGACTCCGGCGTGTGAACATCCCGACACAGGGCACATCCACATCCCAAGACCATCTCCATGGTGACCTGTGGCCACAGACACTCGCTTCCCCCCACATTTCCAGAGCTCCTCCTCTTCCCTGCTCTGCTCATAGAATACGCCGGGCTTCTCATCCATCTGTCCCCGCTGCGCCTCAGCGTACCCCGGTGCACAACATGCATTGCTGGCTTTCTCTGATTCTTCAACTTCCATTTCCAGATCTTTACTTCCCCAGAGTCCGGACCGCATTTTTATTATGCCAGATTTCTGTAATAAATCCCCTTTCTCTGAATTCTCACAGAGCCTGTGCTTGCTCCCCTGAGCCCTAGCCGACTGAAGAGAACCCGCGGAGGGAGAACAGAGCTGAGCATTTCACCTGGTGTACGTGAGTTAGAACTGTGGCTTGTCAGGGTACAACCGGATGCACAGTTCATTCCCAGTCTGGGAGAGATGAACAGGATGGAACAGGATCCTTCTGTATAGAAAGAAGCAAAGACTAGAACAAAGCCAGGCACCAGTGGCTAACACCTGCCGTCCTAGCTATTTGATGATTGAAGTTCAAATCCAGCCTGAGCAGAAAGTTCATGAGCCTCTTATCTCCATTTAACCTAAACAAAACAAAACAAAACTTTAAGGTCGAGGTGGTACAGCACCAGCTGTGGTGCTCAAGGTAACAGTGACACTAAAGGAAATACCCCAAATTTAAATAGTAATAATGACTCTCTTTCAGTGGTTAGACTATGTATAATTTATTCTTTCCATTTTCAATGGTTGCAGATTTTCCAAACTTTTTATAATAAATACATTTTATTAGGAAAAGATAAAAACTTAGCTTTAAGAAAGCCATGGAATTTAAAAAGTACATATCACTTGAAGAGTTGTAGGTATATACTAGAACATAAAGCCATTTATTTAACAGAATTGAGTTCAATGGTTAACCTCTAATTTATGCCCATAATAAGTTTACAGTTCAGAAAAAAAAAAACCACTCTGGATTTTTAAACAACAAATAAAAGTAAATGCTGAATGCGAATGGCTCACACCTATAATCCTAGCTACTCAGGAGGCTGAGATCTGGAGGATTGTGGGAGACCAGCCTGGGAGACCAGTCTGTAAGACTCCATATCCAGGAATCCAGCAAAATGTATGGCTACAGGCATGACTTAGTGGTAGAACTCCAGCTATGCACAAGCTGAGCAACAATGTGAGGCTCTGAGTTCAGGCCCTGCTACAAAGAGAGAGAGATAGACAGACAGACAGAGGACAGAGACAGAGAGAGGGAGAGAGAGAGAGAAAAGGAGCAGGAGGGAGGGAGGGAGGGAGAAGAAAAGAGAGGAAGGAATAAGTGAAGGAAGGAGAAAGGGAGGGAAAAAGAAGTACAGAAAGAAAGAAACTGGTATCTGGGCATACTAGGGGGACTCCTCCACCTACAAACCTACAAGAAGAAATTGGGTTTTTTTTTGCTAGTCCTGGAGCTTGAACTCTGGGCCTGGACGCTGTCCCAAGCTTCTTTGGCTCGAGGCTAGAGCTCTACCGCTTGAGCCACAGCGCCACTTCCAACTTTTTCTAAGTATTTTATTCAAGATAAGAGTCTCACAGACTGTCCTGCCCGGGCTGGCTTGGAACCAAGATCCTCAGATCTCAGCCTCCTGAAGAGCTAGCATGACAGGCGTGAGCCACCAGCGCCCTGCTAAGAAGTAACATTCTCAGACTCATTGTAAGCCATACATAACGCTACATTGATGGAATTTTAAATCACCCCCAACTTAATAGAGATAGAGCACTTTAAATCATCCTTCTTTCTCATATTTTATCTCGTCTGCGATGAGAACTCTGATTGGGTTTGAGTAGAATAGGCATCTCTTTAAGGATGAGGTCAAGATTAATACTAAGATGACCTAGTAACTTGAAAATTCTTAGTCAAGAATTATGACGAATCTACTGAAAGTATCACATTGGCTGTGGGGGCCGGTACTGGGGCTTGAACTCACGGCCTTGTACTCTCAACTTGCTCTTGGCTGGTGCTCTACCACTTATATCTCTAGCACAGAAACTTGTTTCAAGAATTTTGATGGAAGGCCACATTTGTATTGGTGAAGAGCCAAGAAAGGTCTGTACTCGTTGAACCGGGTAAGATAAGATTCCTCTCTGTCTGATGACCCCTGCTCATATGATTCCCACATGTGGGCGGAGGGAACGATTGCTGGGTCTGGGCTGTTCGTCCACAGACCAGGTTGTGCTGCAGTCACAATTAACCCCAGCCATCAAGGGCTTAAGGCCAGAAGGTGAAATTCAAACTTGTCTCACACGTCCACCGTGGGTCACCCGGACGCTGTTCAACCATCTGGCGTGGAATGAAAGCCCTGTTTCTCTTTCCACGTGGTAGATAGGAAGAGAAAGAGAGGTTGGTCTGTCGTATGCCAACCGGAAAAGCACCTGCTTCAAGTACAGCACAGGACGTCTCCCCGATTCCACCCCAGCTGCCAGGGAGCGGAGACACAGCCCGAGGCCCTTCTGTGAAGAAACACAGTCTCTACTGACCGCACTCCCACAGCGGCCAGGCCGTTCTGCTTGCTTCAAATCTCAGCAACTACTCCGTGTTTGGGGAAAAGAATATTCTACAGGTGTCACCCACAGAAGTCAGTGACGTCCCTATTGATGCCCACAGCTCCGTCAGCCAGTCCCAAGTTCCTGGCTGCTGGTGGTGGCAGACGCTCCCTGGAGGATTGTGGAGGACCCCGGAGTACTAGCCTCGGCCTCAGCAAAAGAGCTCGCGAGACCCTGAGTTCAAGCCCCAGGACTGGCCCAAAAAGCTAAAAGTAGAAACGTGTGCTGGAAAGAGTACCTCCAGAACTTATTACTGATTCGTTAGTTTGCGAAGTGTAAGTTTCAACCAGCATTCTTCTTGGAGGAATTTTTTTATGCTGGTCTTGGGCTTGATTTCAGGACCTGGGTACTCAGAAAATAAGGCTGGTTAAGATTCATACCTCACAAATGAACAAATCAGTAATAAATTCTAAATGCACTCTACGTCATGTACTTTCTACTTTTAACTTTTCCTGATATTGCTGATGACATTCATAAGTAGCTGTACACAATTGTATAGCGCGATATTAACGCTCCTCATTAGACAGTGCTGAATAGATTAATCTTCTCAATGGGTTGGCTGGGGACAGGAAAGTAAGGGTTTGGACTGAGGTTGTCCACAGGCTTGGATTGGCTGTTACGCCTGTGAGCCCCCGTGGACCTGTCTCAGCGGATTACCCCATGAGCTGACCACTTCAGCACCATGAAGAAATGTACGCCACTAGAACTGGCAAACTGCAAATCAGTGCTTCCGCCATGCCCACAAAAGCGGGGGGCTACACATTATCAGCACATCCCTGTTACTAACACAGCAAGCAGCGGAACCAATAGTTAAGCGCTATTGGATGAAAAACATTAGCCAAAAAGTCAGGAGACTTCGTTCTGGTTCAAGTTTTGTCATGGAATTTTTATATCCCAGGCAAATTTCTCCTCATGTGTCATCACCCACAGAACACAGTTTTTGAACCTCTTCCTAATGTATAAAAATGGAAACACATTTCTTTTTTTTGATCATGGCCTGGGCACTGTCCCTCAGCTCTTCAGCTCAAGGCGAGGGCTCTAACACTTGAGCCACAGCACCACTTCCAGTTTTTGGTGGTTTATTGGAGATAAGAGTCTCACGGACTTTCCTGCCTGGGCTGGCTTTGAACTGTGATCCTCAGATCTCAGCCTCCTGGGTAGCTAGGATGACAGGTGTGAGCCACTGGCGCCCGGCTTAAGAATTCTTTAAATAGGCAGTCAATACATTCTTCTTTGATAAGGCAGGGAGTCGGAAGTCTGAGGCCTACGCCTGTCTTCCAGCTCACTCACTGAGACGTGGCCACCCTCTGCCTCCTGTCTCCTCTCTAGCTCCCCTCCCCCAGCCCCTTTGGCAAGCCTCTCCCAGACCCAGACAGCCTAAGAGTGCACATGGTCTGTGATGGAAGTCCTCCCAGGAAACTGGGGAGAAGACAAAGAAGGAAAGCGTTTCAGGAAAACGCCACACACGTGCTCAGAAGCAGACCTGTCTGGGCTTTGTCCAGGCCCCCGGCCTTGGCGCCCGCACTGCGCAGGCCCGGTCTCTGTGGAGGAGGAGCTGGTATCTCCTGGGGGCTTTGGTTTCTGTGTACGGAGGCCAACCCCAATGTCAATCCTAAAATTCACCAATGTCAGCGTTAGCCAGCAGAGCCTAGAGAAGAAGAGGTGAGGGCATAGAGCTGGGGCATTCGTTTATGATTTATGATTTGTTCCCTCAAATCACATTTTTGCAGATGACTTTTCTTCATCAGTCTGAGCAAAGGGGATATAGCTTTTCTCAACAAACCCAACATGATTGATCTATTCTTCTCCTGCGTAATTACACAGTATTAGAGCACTCGAGCTCTCTGGACATCTGAAAGGTAAGAAAAGAGTGCCCTCTGGATAGCAACACTCAGCTTGGTTTGAGACACACACACACACACACACACACACACACACACGTGTGTACTGGCTTGAAGGGCAGGAAGGACCGCTTGCTGAGGAACTAGTTTCCGCGTCCACCTCTGTGTGCCTGTGTATACGATCCTGCCACACCCAGATTTCAGCCACTTCCCTGTGCACTCCACACCTCTCTCCTGCCCAATCAAAGGAAGATGCACATGGCCAGCCAGGATAGTTACACAACGCCAATAACAAAATTGCACCAGGCAGTTAGGGTTCCAGAATCACTGGGAAATGACTCAGGCTACCTATAGAATAGAGCTACCCTACTTTTAACTGAATACCTTGCTTGCCACGGGAGACAATGACACACAAAAACCTCCTTCTAATCTGACATTCTTTCCATCGAAGTTAATTGGGCTCCAGACTGCAAGGATTTCCACTTCTGCAAAACGTCCGCTTGTAGCACAGGGGTTATCACCTTCTTTTTGTCTGGTGGGAAACTGAGGCCCGTGCTAAGTGACCAGTCCCCTCTCCCGGCGCAGGGGAACTGGGCTGAATATGAATAGCTGGAGACATAACTTTGTTGTTCCTTTCAAGTAGTCATACCCCAAAAGATGTGTGCAGAGGGTTTGGTTTGGGGATTTTTACCTCCTTTATGTCATGCAAGCCCATATTTTTGAAAACCCTTTTTAAATTTGGTTCTTTTACTTTAAAAAGCCCCAAATAATCACAAAGAACAGAAAATCCCAATGTAAAATAGCTAATAACAATGTTTAATAATAATTATTCATAAAATCCCAGATGGTTTTGGAGGGCATCTGGTTGTCATTAGGAGTTGAATTTATCAGAGAAGTCATTTTGCTTAATTAGATGGCTAACTGGCAGGGCTTTTCTTACTGGAAAAGCATTAAGGTCATCAGCAGTCGCTTTGAGAAGCCCTTGATTGAAACGTTTTGTCATTGTTTTACTGGATATCATTTAATTCTCAGTAGTAACCCCTAGGAGTTAAAGTCACAGGACACTTTGCAAAGCTCCTATCACCAAGTAGTTAACTGAAACCAAAGGAAACGTACCCGAGAATGTCTTACTTAGTAAGTCATATCCCAGTACCATTGTGCACAAGGGAATTTTATGTGTTGATGTGATGCTTACTTTAAAAATAATGTTTTCTCCTAGCTTCCAGTCAAACTCTCAGAAGAAGTATGTTCTATGCACGTAAGACAGCATGAAGTCATCTTTGGGTAAAGGAGGGGCCCAGGGATTATAACAGGTAATTTAACTGTGCCAACTATTCTTTCATGCAAAAAGTAACCAGTAGTGATGTTCATTTTCAAAATATATTATTACAAGAGGTACACTATAATAATATCCTGCTCTCAAATCTAAAATAAAACAGAAAACAAGCACAAACAGAGCAAAAACAAAAAACAATCCAGCTCACCAAACTATTTTCAACAGAATTAGCTCTAGAGTAGCTCAGTAGCAAAAAAAAATCAATGGTGTAAGTAGAAGTTGCAAGAGTAAAAATCTGGAATGCAATAACTACCTTGCTCCACCAAAACCAGAGGTTCTGACAGGTTAATAGGCAGTTCAAGCCTTCCCCTTCAGGTAGTGTCCTTCTGCCTTTATCCCAGGATAAAGAAACGGAGTTCTACTCTTTCAATTCAAATACCCACAAACAATCCTGTGGCGGCTGCCCACAGCTCATAGGTCTAACAACTCTATCAGAGAGGAAGAAACAACAATAATTGGCTCCCATGAGCCTTTTCCTGCTACAGTCAAGAAATGGAAGATAAACTGATTGAGCCTGTGGCCAGACAACCAGGTTTGGGAACGCCATTTGGCAGGAAACAGCAGAGAAACAAGACGGAGAGCCCGCTCCAGGGACGGGCTGATGCACAGAGGTGGCTAGGAGAATCTCTGCACACACACGAGCCAGCATGGAGACATTCCAGGAGGAGTTTTGCCAGCACAAAGGCTTGCTTCTAGTGCGGAAAGATCCTGTGGCCTGCTTATGGTCTAACCTCGTGAGCCACAGTCGCCCTGGCCTGGCCCCTCAGTAAACCACCTCACACGGGCTCTCCTGTTTCCTACACGAGTTGAATTGTTTTTATAGTGTCATTATTGCTCTCCTCGTTATTTTCCTTCCTATAAATAAATGTTAATTTATTGAGAGAATAACATGAGCTTGAAAAAGTGGAAGATTTTCATGGATTTCACCACAACTAATTTATTTTTAAACAGTGGGTAGATTAGGTAACTGAATAGGCTTTGGCACATAGTAATGTTATTAAAGGAAGGCGATATCATGAAGGTTATGAATCTTGGTTCCTTTGTGCCCAGGGCCGGTGGCTCACGCCTCTAATCCTAGCTACGAAGGAGACTGAGATCTGAGGATTATAGGTTGAAGCCACCCAGTGCAGAAAGGTCCAAGAGACTCTTAGGTTGAATTAACTAGCAAAAAGCAAGAAGTGGAGGTGAGGTTCAAGTGGTAGAATATCAGCTTTGAGTGAAAAAGCCAAGCAAACACATGAGGCCCCGAGTTCAAGCCTTAGTACCAGAGTGTTTAGTACTGTGTGCGCATGCTCGCGCACACTTGTGCGCACACGCACACACACACACACACACACACACACACACACACACACACACACACACACACCTCCATGTTGTATTAGTCATTGAACAGCAGATCCAAACAGGATAAGTTCAAAATCCTATTTTGTCATTGAAGCTGCCATCAGCTTTTTGTGTTGGTCACTTTGGGAGTTTTCTGATCCTTTAACTTTTCCAATCTCTAAAAAGTCCAGGTTAGAATTCAAAAGAATTCTGTTTTGCTGCAACCTCTGCCTTTCTGATCACTGCACATACGAATTAGAGACTCTCAATCAGGGTGTGATTTCATTTCATTAAATATTGAAAAGAGAAGCTTGAGATAATAGTCACTGCCAACCATGGAAGTGTGGTCATGGAAAACCCTCACCTCCAGCACCCCACAGACCAACGCATCCACCCTCAGCTTCCACGGGCTTTATTTCTACCGCAGATTGACGGATGGTGGTTTAAAAGTGAGATTCACTTTCACCACTTCTACCTTCTCAGAGGCTTAGCCGAAGTCCTGGAAAGGGAGATGTCCCCTGATTGTGCCTCTCATCCAGAGGCTGCTAGGGAAAGGGACATAGAAGACTGAGATTCCTGAGCCTCTTCCAAAATGTGCTGGCGAGACTGGTCTGGAGAAGTAAACCTTCTGGTGAGAATGCGGTACTGGGGCTCAAACTCTGGGTTTTGCATTTCCATTTGGCTTTTTTTCTTTGCTCGAGGCTGATGTCCTACCACTTGAGCCGTGCCTCCACTTTTGATGTTTTGCGGGTTCATTGGAGAAGAGAGAGTCCCAGGGACTTTTTTGCCCAGGCTGGTTTTAAGCCTCAGTAACCAAATCTCAGTCTCTTGAGTAGCTAGGATTTAGGTGGGACAGCAGCACCCCGGCTTAACTCTATAGGTAAGTGTTGAGTTCCGAGGACCCAGAAGAGGAAACGATAATGATTTTGCTCCCAACTCTCAAGGGGCCCAGAAAACTGGAGTACAAGGAATGATGTAAGTCAGAGCGTTTTCAAGTCCCACGCCTTCCCAACGCATTAACATTTGTCACCAGTAAAGACCGGCATGCACCTTAATTCTACAGAACGGATGGTTTCACTGCAAGGAACAGATGCTGGCCATGAGAAATCAGTGGTGCTCTGTAAACACGGAGCTTCAAGCCGTGGCAGAGCTGGGCGCGTGGCAGCCTGCGGAGCCCAGCGGAGCTGTGAGGCACACTTCCGACCTTCACATGCAGCAAGGAACGGTGTCTACGTGGAAAGGCACCCTCAGGATGCTTTGTCCTCACATCTCAGCCACAACCCTGTAAGGCCCACGGTCTTATAACCAACGGGCATCCTTCTGTCCCTCACTGGGTAAAGTAGGAAACGAAGGCTGTTATTTAGAAAGAAAAAAATAGAGCTTAACGCTTTTAAGTGTCATCTCATGATGTCAATCTAGAGCAACGTAGGGTAAGTGACACGGAACTCTGTCGTGATATAATGGCGTTGCTCATTCACCACTGGCTCCTCAACTCAAGGACCATAAATAGAGGCAGGAAGGAAAACCGTATATGTCTAGGTGGAAACCAGGGAATTTTATTTTTATTCTATTTATTGTTCTTACAACTATATGGCAAGAGCATAAAGACAGAACAGAATTCTAGAAGATTGGTGGCTTGCCTTTTGATCGGGATCTCCACAAAAAGCTGCAGGTAGCAATTTGAGGAGGATTAAAACAGAAACACTGCTATGAAAGAGAACTTTCTCCCATACTCCCTTAGGATTCTTTCTTACTGTTTGTTTATTTTTTAAAAATAAAATAAAAATAATTAATAATTAATTAATCATTAAAATAAAATAAAAACAAATCCACCCTCCCAGGGGTTTCAGGACCCCATCAGACTTTTTCTTTTAGTGTCAGCACTAAGTGTCATGTTGGCTGTACCCTCAAATTGATTCCATTTCATGTGGAAGTTCAAAGCACACCTTCAGACCAGTTCCTCGTAGTGGCTGGACACAGTGTCAGTGTCTGCTTAGGAAGTTCTGCGCCGCGTTGAAGGATGGAAGGCTGGCCAAATCGGCTTGCACAAACCCTCACTTGGTTGCATTGCCTCCCGCTCAGAGTGCCTTCGGATCCAGGAGGTATTTGGTGTCTTTGGGTAGAATAAAGTCACATGATAAACTCCAGGGTGGATCATCACATTAAGGGTTTTAATCTGAGTTAACTAATTTCTAAGACTTACATTCTTAGGAACATCATGAAGACAGCTGATGAATAAAACTACATATTTTTTACAAGAAAGCATGCGACATAAAGCCAACGTCTTTTATTTTAGAGTCCAATGATTATTATTATTTTGTTTTGTACTAGTGTGGTGCTTTAAACCCAGGACCTCATACTTGCTCATCTTATTTACTCACAGTTGGTGCTCTACCACTTGAGTCATGACTCCAGCCTCACCGACTTTTCTGCCTGGGTTGGCTTCAAACCACAACCTTCCAGATCTCAGCTTACTGAATAATTAGGACACTAGGCATTAGCCACTGGTGCCTGGCTAAATAAATACTTTTTCCTAACCATAAAGGCGTAGAACTCACTATATAAATGACAAGAAAAAAACGTTTAAGTTTAAAAGTGTTTCACAATGTATTTTTGCATTTGGGTTTTTCATCAGTCAGTATAACATCATGATTTATATGCAAGAACAGCCATTTAAAAAGTCATGTTATGGTGGGAAAATGTGAGTCAATGGTTACAAGTTTCAGTCTGGCAGCATGAGTAAGTTCTAGAAATCCAATGAAGAGCCTGGAAGCTATGGTTCAAAATATTGTAGAATGTATTTGAAATTGGCTGATTAAATGCTCACAGCGCACAATAGAAAATCTGTGATGTTGAGTGTGTTGATTAGTTTGGCTGTGTCCAATATTCTATAATATATATGCACATATATATATATATATATATATATATATGTCAAAACATCGTATGCAGCTGGGCACGGGTGGTACATGCCAGTAATCCTAGCTACTTAGGAGGTTGAGGTCTAAAAACCAGTTCAAAGCTAGCCTAGGCAGGAAAGTCTGGGAGACTTTTCCAATTGGCCTACTAAAGGCTGAAGTGCTCATTGCAGCTCAAGTGGTAGAGTGCCAGCCTGAGTGAAAAGCTCTGAGTTCAAGCTGGTGCTGACACACATTTAAAAATCCATCATGCTCTTTATGATAAATATCTCCATCTTTACTTGGCAATGGGAAGAGGGTTGCTTTTGTAAGAAATAATTCTGTTATAAATTCTCCCTAAAGATGACAAAAGTAATTCTTCAGTGTATCTCATGGTTTAAAGAAATGACCTATCTAGACTATTTAAGCTATTTCTTTATTGATAGCAAAGACTGAATCTGCAGTCTGAGGTTTGCAAAACAATCTCTCTTACCACCTGCGCTACACCTTCTTTCTTTCCATCCATTTGTTTGCTTGAGATGGGTTCTTGTTAGCTTCCCCATGCTGGCCTCCAGCTTCTGATTCCCTTTCCTTCTCCTTCTCCAGAGTAGCTGAGACTACGCATATGCCAATGTGTCTATTTTAACTGCTTTTCACTAAATAAAACGTCAGTAATGTGAACGACATTTAATAGTATGAGGCATGGAACCTTTTTCTTTTTAATTTTGTGAGAAAATGATCTAATGTAGTTATATTGCTCTTTTCATCAAACATAGTAAGAGGAAAGCACATAGACAGCGTACTCTTTTGCAGCCTACCCAACCTGGTTCTACTTCTGTATGTCAGCTCTTTGTGTGGGACCCTGATCAGAACCAGCAAAATAAAATCTGTATTCCTTGTTGCCAGAAGCAACTGCGGTGACCAGAGGGAGAAGCAGACTCAGCTCCCACGGCTGCTATCCTGGCTTCTGAGCTCATAAATCAGCTCTGTTCTATTGTCCATCCTATTTTTTTGTTTCCAGATAGATTGTGGTACAGCTGTTATTGCTATGTCCCAGATATTGGTGGTTTCTTTGCCCTACCCAGTTCTTGTTGAAAGATCATTACAGTTTCAACAATTTCCTTTAAGACGGGACCTTACCATGTTCTAACTTCAGGAGCAATGAGAGGTTTTGGTTTGTCTTCACCCTTTACATAGTATAAATCTTTTTAGGTTTAATTTTTCCCTTCTCCTATTTGGCCCATAAATGTCCTCCCAAGGTTCAAGTGACTCCGGTGTTTGAGAAGTGGCAGAAACGTCAGGAGGTGGTGCCCAGTGGAAGGTCTTCAGGCCTTTAGGGTTTGGGAGGTGTGGGCTTGAAACCCTCGGACCCTTCCTTTCCCTCTCTTTCACATCCTAGTCATGAGCTGAGCCTTATTGTTTGGGTGCACATGTACACACACGCGAGCACACACATGCACACACACACACACACACACACACACACACACACACACACACACACACCTTGATATTCCGACTCACCACAGGCCCCAAAGCAACAGGGCAAAGCAATCATGGCTAAAAGCTCCAACTATGAAAGCCCAAGCAAACCCCTTCTCTTTATGACTTGATTTATCTCTAATAACCTTTATCTTGACAGAAAATTGACCAACATTTCTCCTCGCTTACTTTATTTTCAATTCAGCTTTCTCACGGATGGTTTTATTTCCACACAACTGTTTTTTTTTTCTACCCATCCCCCAACAGAGATTCACTATTTCATGTTCTTCTTTGCAAATTCTTTTTGTCACTATTTGAGAAAAGCACCTTGCCTGGCTGCAAACCCACCAGGATTTCAACAGTCCCTCAGCATCACCGGAGGGGCCACGGGTGTCTGGAACTTACAAGGAAGATGCATATTCCCTACTGCTAAAATGTCGCCTTGTTAAGTGCATCTCAGGCCCGCTATTTCTTATTAATAAGGCACTAAATAAGGGTCAAGCCAGTGTTTCCACTGCCAAAAGAAAATGTCTCCCTTTTAATTAATCAATGTAAATGGGCATTTACTGGAAAATACAAGGCACACATTTCTAGAACTCGGGGTATAACATTACACGAGCAAATAGCATGCCCTTTTATTTTAAATTTTAAAGTAGAAAAAACATTTAAAATGCAGAGACACTGGGTCTGCATGGACTGAGAGTTCATTCACAAAGTAGTGCAGAACAGGTAAATTTTTTTTCCCGTAAATTCAGGCTTTTGCTCCCACAGTTCATTTTTTGCTACAACTCATTTGCATTCATCTTGGTGGGGCTCAGATGAAGGAAGTCATCTGAATGGAGTAATTTAGGAAACAAAAAGCAATTTTGGATGATATTAGCTTTCCTCCCCATTTCTATTTATCTCCTCCCCATGGACCCAAGCAATTGTCAGCCAGGATTAACGAAAATATTGACCAAAAGAGGAACATTGCCAGATTGCTGCTGGCCTTGGTTTCACTTCCGCATACTTCTCCATGGCTCTCATGATACAAAGATTGACCCTTCTTTCATTTCTTTGTTCCTTTTTGCTTTGTTTGTCTTTTCCTCTTTAAGACCATCTGCTTTAAAATTGATCCAACTGAATTGGGCCAGAGCCTCCTCTCTCCCACCCCTACCCCAGTGTCCCATGATCTATTATTCCATGTAGACATTTATGTCTATTATATGCTGTATAAACCAAAGCATCTGACTTCAGGAAAATCAGGAAGACCTGTTGTTCATTGGGCCTGTGCATTCATTCCTTACTTTGCTCTAAGCTCATGACAGAACCCCTTAAGAATAAAAGAGACTGAGCAGAGATAGCTGTAAAAAAATAATGGATGGGGGAATTTATTAATGCATTTCTTTGTGCAGTCCTGAGAATGAAACCCAGGGGTTCATGCCTACCAGGCAAATGCTTTACCAGTTACACCATGTCCCCAGCCTGATAGAAGGAATTCTGTAAGCATGGCATCTCTAGACTTGGGAATTAAATTGGCATCAAATGGATATGTTAGATTTAAACCCTTTGTACGACTACGTCTTCTTTGTGCTGGTAGTAGGGTTTAAACCAAGGGCCTGACCACCGCCCCTGAGCTTGTTTGCTCAAGGCTAGGGCTCTACCACTCAACCACTGCTCTACTTCCAGATTTTGGTGGTTTTTGGAGTTAAGAGTCTCATGGACTTTTCTGCCAGGCTGCCTTCCAACCATCATCCTCAGATCTCGGTCTACTGAGTAGCTGGAATTCCAGACGTGAGCTAGTGGTGCCCGGTTTTGCACATCTAGTAAAGATAATGACACATTTTCTATCATCTGAATCAGCATACCCTGAGAGGTAGTGATTTTACACTTCAACCTCTGGAGGTAAAAATGAGCAAGAACCTGTAATTCTAAACATGACCACTTTTCAGATTGTTTTTAAGGGTAAAATGAAGTTCTTTTCAAAGGAAGGCAACATCTTAGAGTATTATTTCTCTGGAACCCTTTTGAAGAGGATATTTGGGGTTGTTGAACTCCAGGAAAATAATTTAAGAACCAAAAAAACAAAAAGAGAAACGAAATAAGCCTTCTAGAGTGGAAGGGAAATCTCCAAAAGGATGGACTGAGAACAATAATTCTAAATGAAAAGAGAAACAAAAAAATCATCAAAGTGTCAATTTTCTGGACAATTTGGGATAAAAAGGTCGAAGCCTTCATTGGTCTCCAGCCTCTGGCCTTCCCCATATGGGGTATGCTTTCCTCCAGTGCAGCTGAAGGGGGCTGGCTGGTTTACCTTCTTTCCTTTTGTGCCGTGGTCTGAAATGCTTTGATCACGGCATAGGCAGGGTCAGGACATAAGTTTACACACACAGGAAAGCTAGCCAACAGCATTAATGCAAAAGCCCACTTGTTCATTCCTTTATCCAATGGCCAGAGGGACTTGGAGGAAGGGATTGGGAGGAGAAATGAAATTCCCTGAAAATCAGCGACTCGGTGATGTATGTATTTGGCAAGTTGACCAGCATCTTATATCAGTAAGACTGGAGCTCAAATGAAAGCGATTCTAAGGAGAAAGGAAGGATTTTAGGATGATATAAAATGAGCAAGGCACGATGTTAGCAGGAATTTGATGAGAAAGGTTTGCCTCTCATTTGCCAAGCAATCAGAAACGACAGGGAGGAAAATGCAGCAGCAGATAACTACACATCTGATGAATATGCATCTGACTGACATAGAAGAGTGAGAACCCTTGCCTCTTGGCTGAATGCTGTGAGCATGCTGAGGGACGGAGTAAGCACTCGGCCACAGAGAAAGCAAGGTGGCCACAGCACGGATAGAAATGCACACGGGGACGCGGGGTACAATCTGGACCGGGCTCCATTGCCATGTGGTGGTTCTTGGCCTACTGTCTGCCACTGAGCCCTACTCCCCTCATGCTGGGTGCTTCTGGGGAGCTGCACATGTGTTCCCACGCTCAGGAGAGCTGCATGCGTGTTCCCACGCTCAGGAGAGCTGCATGCGTGTTCCCACGCTCAGGAGAGCTGCATGCGTGTTCCCACGCTCAGGAGAGCTGCATGCGTGTTCCCACGCTCACGAGAGCTGCATGTGTGTTCCCATGCTCAGGAGAGCTGCATGCGTGTTCCCACGCTCAGGAGAGCTGCATGCGTGTTCCCACGCTCAGGAGAGCTGCATGCATGTTCCCATGTTCAGGAGAGCTGCATGCGTGTTCCCACGCTCAGGAGAGCTGCATGCGTGTTCCCACGTTCAGGAGAGCTGCATGCGTGTTCCCATGCTCACGAGAGCTGCATGCGTGTTCCCACGCTCAGGAGAGCTGCATGCATGTTCCCATGCTCAGGAGAGCTGCACGTGTGTTCCCACGCTCAGGAGAGCTGCATGCGTGTTCCCACGCTCAGGAGAGCTGCATGCGTGTTCCCACGCTCATGAGAGCTGCATGCGTGTTCCCACGCTCAGGAGAGCTGCATGCATGTTCCCATGCTCAGGAGAGCTGCATGCGTGTTCCCACGCTCAGGAGAGCTGCATGCGTGTTCCCACGCTCACGAGAGCTGCATGCGTGTTCCCACGCTCACGAGAGCTGCATGTGTGTTCCCACGCTCACGAGAGCTGCATGCGTGTTCCCACGCTCACGAGAGCTGCATGCGTGTTCCCACGCTCAGGAGAGCTGCATGCGTGTTCCCACGCTCACGAAAGCTGCATGGCTTCCATTGCCAATGTAGTTTGTGCCCATGGGGCCATCCCTGGGTCCGCCCCCTGACCCGAGGACACGTGCTGATTGGCTCAGCCATGGATTGTTGGCCAAGAAAGAACGTTATCTGAGCCAGGACAACGTTACCCAGGCCACAGGCTACCTGCGATGAGAGCAGCGAATGAGTCTGTGGAAAATAAACAGCATGCAACACAGGCTATTACTTTCATCGTTTTTTTTTGTTTGTTTTGTTTGTGTGTTTTTGGTGGCTCCAGTTTGGCTTCACTGCCTGCGCTCGCGTGGTTGGTGTTCTTCGACGTGAACCACACCTCCAGCCCTGCTGTTTCCTGCTGGTGGTTTTGGCGGTGGAGTCTTCTGGGCTTTTCTGCCTGGGCTGGCTTTGCATCATAATCCTCTGGGTCACAGCCTCCCCGTAGCTCCCCTTCGGGTGCTGAACTGCACTGGGAATATTAAAGACGTATCATTATCAACGAATCAGCTAAGAATTAATAAGACAAGTATAACTGGTAGTTGTTTTACTTACCAGGGGCTGCGTTCGCCGGCTTACTTCCAATGTCCCACATACTGCCCCAGCCCTTCCATGAGATAAATACTGTTATAATCTCCATTTCGACAGTTAAGAACTGGAAAGACTGGGAGATCAAGCACACGTCTCCAGGGTCACAAGACAATGTGTGGATCAAATGTGGTTTGTCTTCACCAAAACTGGTGCTGAGGCTCATTCTCTAGTGAGGCAGTTTTGAGAGGTGTTTGGGGCCTTTAAGAGGTAATCAGCTGGTCATTAAGAAGAACTCATGCTTTTCTATTTTTTTTCATTCTTCTTTCCTTCCTTCCTTCTTTCTTTTCCTTCTCCCTTCCTTCCTTCCTTCTTTCTTTCTTTTCCTTCTCCTTCCTTCCTTCCTTCCTTTCAGTGCCAGTACTGGACTTAAACTGAGGGCCCTTGTGCTGCTCCCTGGGTTTATTGTTCGAGGCTGGTGCTATCCCGCTTGAGGCACAGCTCAGGTGGCTTTTGGATGGCTAATTGGAGATAAGAGTCTTACAAACGTCCCTGTCTGGGCTGGCTTTGAATTGGAATCATCTGGTCTCAGCCAAGTGATTAGCTAAGATAGTAGGCCTGAGACACTGGTGCCGGATGAGTGCTTTTCTTCCCGGGGGAGTTCTTGCTCCTGGGATTAGTTAGTGGTCGAGAGTTGGCAGAAGAAGCAAGCCTGCACCCCCGCCCCGCTCTGTGTGTTTCTATCGCTCCCTTGTACATTTGCCTCTTTTCTGTATGTCCCCCTTTGCCCTTCTGCCTTCCCACCATCTATGATACGATTTCTGGTCCTTTCCAGAAATGGCCTCTCAATCTTGAGCATCCCTGTTTCCAAAACTGTGAGCTAAATAGCCCTCTGTTCTTTATAAATTACCAGGCTAACATACCCTGCTGTAGCACGTAGCACCGACAAAGACACAGGCCTATGTGAGCGAGCCAGCACGAGGGTTCAAACCCAGCCTTCCAGCCGCTGCAGACCCATCAAGAGGGAGCACACCCCAGAGCGGGCTTGGAATCTTTTCGGTACCTGCTTGTCAGGAAGCAGACATAGGCGGGAGTTCTCAGGCTTGTTAGCTGCTTTGTGAATCCTCCAAAGCTGAAAGATTAGAAATAGTAAAAGATGCTTGCTAGTCAGAAGTCACTGAGTGAAGCAGCGACTAACACAGCTCAGCTGTAAAATGTCTCACATCTCTATTAACAGGAGCACTGTCCAGAGTTCCTTGAATTTTTATGTCAGTAATTAAAGATGGGCAATTATTTCTAGATAATCTAAGAGGGAAAGGTGGATTGCTGCAGATATTTGTCTGAGCACCCATTCATACAGTGGTTTGAACCTGAGTGGATCTTAAACCTCCTCCTCCTCTGTCTCTGTATCTCTTCTTCTCTTTCTACGTCCCATACATCAGCCTTTAAAGGTGACCTATTGCACTGCCCAATTAGGCTATGGTTTTTAATAAAATTCACTCTTCAACTAAAACAGTGAAGAAGAAGACAGTTACACTTTCAGAGAAAAATAACGAGTTCATAATTTGGGTCAAAAATAGACAATATCCTAGGTCACAAAGAAACTTCAGCAAATTCAAGAAAAGAAACCAATTTGGTCATTTGTGATGATCAAAAGTGTCTGTCTTTTGCTCATTAGAAGTAGGTGGTGAGCATTTGGAGACTATCCATCTCTGCACAAGATCTTGCTACCAGGAGGTTTTGCTCCAAATTCTGCCACATAGCCTGACATTCATTAGCAAAGATACAACTCCAGTTATACAACCTGTGTTTGCCAGCTCAGGGAAGTTTCCCTGCCATGCAGATTCCGGATCAGAGCCCACACTTTGCTGGTTGTGACAAGTGTCAAGATCTCCACAAGCAGGTTCATGATCCACCCTGGCTCTCCAGCTAAAGGCTGGGGATAGGAAAGGCAGGCTATTCAACAGCACGGCCCGTGATGCAAGTTCTCTTAGGCTGATATACCTGAGGGCGTATTGTTTCACGGTGATATCTGGAAGGCTTAATCATCTTATTCTTGGGTGCGCTTCTAAAGAGAGTACTTGTAGGTCTCACTTCCATTATCCCTTAAACTAAAAATAACGCACACATCCAAACTAAAGACAATCGATAAGTTGTGTATCTTGTATCACCGTGAATAGCAACCTCAAATTTTACAGTAAAAATTTGGAAATTCAATATAATATAGTCTTTAAGAATAATAATTCTAAGAATGAATATTTGAGTGGATTCACTCCTAACAAGTTTGTCCCTATCTCACATCCAACTCAGACAAAATTATAGATTTTATTGTCTCTGACCTAATAACGATTGGCAATGATCCCTCAATCCACCTGCAGGCCCACTGTTATTCCCCTCTGCAGCTGGGTTTTAAAGTTAACCTCCAGCTGCTTGTATATAAAAGTAGAATGAGAAGAAAAGAAGGAAGACTCGTCACCAGATACAAATAAATACCCATAACAAGCATTCCTGTAATCAGCCTTTAAGACCCTCATTAAACGTCATTGGTTCTTGGTTCTACTCTTCTCCAGCTCTGTGTCCTTAGACAGTGCTTCAGCGATTCAGAATTCCTCCACAGACCCGGAATTTCATTCCTAAAGCATTCAGGTCCTCGTCTGATTTTTTTTTGTTTATATTTTTGCATTGGTATTCACTAAGGGGCCTGAAATGCTGAGAAGCATTGGAGACTTCTTTGTGAGCTCTGGTGACAGATAAAACAGTCTCCTTACTAAGCGGGATTAACTCGAGACTGATCTTGCTCAGACCCTGAAGCCGTCTTTTGGGAAGTTACTCTCTCGTTTCTGGACTGTGGGCTACGTGGCCTGGGCGGCCTGGGCGGCCTGGGGCGGCCCGGGGATGGTTCACCGTCAGCAGGAAGAGCTTGCACCTTGACGTGGAAGCAGAGATTCTCCCTTGGGAACGAGACCTCTGAGCAGCCAGAAGCGCGTAAGGCCAGCCAGGCACAGAGCTCTGCTCGCTTTTGCTTTCGTTCCTGTGCCTTGTATTCTGGCTGTATTGCCCCCCGGGTAGCTCAGGCTCTTCCAGGGTGTTTTCTCCCAGCGCTCACCATGCTGCGTTTTCAATAAGTCTCATAATTTGGCAAGTCTTTCATTTTTTTAATTAGAAAGCCACCTTCAAGCGATAAGCTAATCGTGTGATGAATTAATTCATCCTTTCTTGGCAAAAGAAATCTTTCCTCAGAATTCATCCCATGCTGAATGTCACGATGTTTGTTGAGTTAATAGAAAGTAGCCCTGATAAAAACCATGTTTGAAAAGAAAGCCCTCCGCTGAGAGCCAACCTCTATTTCTCCCATGATGGAAGAGGTCCGCGAGAACCGTTGCCACGCGGCCGGAGGGCTGGCCCAGCTCTCGAGGCTGGTGGTGCCTGAGGACCATGTTGGTCCCTGTTTGGGCAGATGAGGAATATAACCCGATTTTATTCGGCAGTGGGGCCTGGTGAGGTGTGTCTGCACACTCGCACACTCGCACACTCGCCCCTTCCGCTCCTTCTGCCTCCGCCAGGCTCCACAGACTTGCGCAAGCCTCGAGGAGCTGCCTGCGGCTCAGGCAGGGGCCCGAGCGGGCAGCCATGAGCCAAGCACTTGGCTCGCCTGGTCGCTAAAGGGCTGCTCAGCAACACAGACGCTGCCTGTGGTAGGTTCTGTGCTGTGGAGACTCAGGACACAGTCTCCCTACTTGGTAAATCGCAGGTGTCCGGTGGGGGAACGTCGAGGTGGGGTTGCCAGAGGGGCTGAAAAACAAAACCATTTCCTGCTACGGTGATGCCCGGAAAGCCGCTCATGCCCTGCGTCTAGGGGCTCTGGCATGAATTATAGATGGTGAACTGCGTTTGCAGGCCCAGAACTCCTGGTCATCAGTCACCTTTCCGCTGTCCCTGGGTCGGTACGGCACCTTGGCTGTGGTGGTTACGAGCAGCTACCCGGGCTGTACCGCTTGTAAGTTCCTCTCAGCGCCTTCAAATCACAGGAGCCTATGTCCTTAGAAACGGATGGCCGGTAAAAGACAGCAGCCACTCTTAAATTGGCAAGGATGTAGGTGTTGATGAATTTTTAAATGCTTAAACAAGGGCAGGCTGCACACCCTCACTCCCAGAACTTAGTCGAAGGGCCGGGGAGGCTACAGGTGCCTCTGACTTATCCAGTCCACCATTCAGATTTTCTCCGGAATACTTGGAGTCTCTTTCCACATCATTAGGAGGAAAGCTCTAGAATCTCAGTCACTGAGCACCATCACTGAATCAAAGGTCCTATCCATCTAGAGCTGCACAAGCTAATCCATCACATCCAAAACTCTCTAGTGAGTACACCAGGTTGGTAAGTTCAGTCCCATCCAGTGTCGTAATCTGCCCTTTCTCTTTTACCATCCTCGGGATGCGTTCCCACGCTGCACAAATACTCTGATATGTAAACAGCCTCCTCCTGGTGATAATGTGCTCTCCTACATCCCAGCGTGTCCAACTGTAGTAGCAGTAGGAGGTGATCATCACAGGGCTTGGTTTGGTGTTCTACGTTAGAAGAAAGCTGGTTTTCGCTGGCATCAGAAGGGAATCTATATCTACAGGTAAGGAAGCTCCACAGGACACGTCTAAGACTGGTGAACGGATGTGGATGGACTTAGGATATCACGGTCGCTCTTGTTTACCTGCATGATGGCATGCGACACGGAGTGCACGTTGTGTCATGAGTTCTATCAGGTGAGGCTTCAGAGTATTGCCAAGGACTTGGCGCTGGTACAACAGGAGCCCCTTTGCTGGCTGGGGAGTGTGGTATCTGAAGAACTCAGAGTCCACCCTAGGAAGATCTTAGAAAGAGGATTCCCAGGCATGGCTTTCAACTTCACCTAGTGCCACTCCTCAGACACACAGTTAGGAAGAAGCTACTGGCTGTCCTTACATAACAAGTTCCTAGCAAGCACTGCAGGAAGAATGACAGAAAGCACAAGGTCTCTCCTCCTTCGCTGTGTCTCCACTGCCCTTTACTGATAAAGCCGAACCCCATGGCTGCTGCAAAGGAGGAGTCCTGAAAGGGTAACTACCTCACGGCAAAGCAGAGGCCAGCAAGGTGACTGGCGCCGAGAGGCTTAAGCCAAGGACTGACATAGATAGCACATGTTGTTGTGAGGAAAAGTCATCACATTGTTTGAGTCAAGGAAATGCCTGAAAAGTTAAACCCGGTCTCCCACACGTTCACACTGAGCCCTTCCAAAGCTCAGGCATGAGACAGCTGTTCAAGGGAAATCAAACACTTTGACTGTCTCCTGATTCTTACGTGGCCGCATGGTGACGTTTCTTTGGACATTACTAATCTACGTATTTCACAGGAATCGATTGCAGACAAAGATGTCTTCAACTGCAACCTACCATCTTGAGATCATGGTGGCGTCCGTCCCCCAGGGTGCCGGGACAAGTTGATCTCTGAGATTACATTCAGAAAAAGCACGCCGAACGGAAAATAGAAGTTATTTGGCTAGCTGGTGAAAAAGATTTGCAAGCGACCAAGGGCGTGTTCTCCCTTCAGCCTCTTTTCCTATTCTGCTAATTGATAAAGTGATGCTGAGAACTGCATAGGTTGGCCACAGATAAGGCCAGATAGGCCCAGACTGTATCTGTAGCACCGTGATTCCGGTTACATACTCAAGGCATTGTTCTTAAGGAAGAGCTCGCTGTTCACCCTGGATAGTCGCAGAATACTTTTCTAGCCCTTTAAATGATGAGAAAGCTAAAAAGTAGTACCCATGAGTGATTTCTATTATAGATGAAAAAATTGATACCAACAAGTTAAGTTTAAAAAAAAACAAAAGAAACAATCATAGATACTGAATCCTTCAATCCTGACTGTGCCCCAGAAATAGAAGCGTTAATACTCTCATTCTAGAGGAGAGAAAACTGAGCTCCAGATGGGCCAAATGACTAAGTTAATATCTATGGAATCCAATCAAAAGCCATATTTGTTTTCTTCAAGGCTATTTTTCTATGTTATTGTCTCTTATTTTAATATCTTTAAATAGTTGTACAAGGGAGTTGACATTCACAAAGTAGTTCATGAACACAATGCACCTTGATCAGTGTTGCCCCTTTTATCCCATTATTGCCTCTTTGTAACAATTAAAATCATTTAAATAACACTTGTCAAAATTCTAACTGTCTAATGTCTTCACAGGCTACACAGGAAAACAACATTAATTATCAAGGTCACTATGATAGGAGACCAATAAGAGATATTTATAGTTATTTACATAATAAATTTATTGCCTATTTTATTCAACATAGGGTAACAGCTATGTATTATTTCTTGCTTGTATTGTCTTTCTTTTGGGGGGAGAAATGGCTGGGGAAATCCAAGTATATAATGCATAGTAATACAATTTTCCCACAGCATGTATGGTCCCCTTCATTCTGTGTAGTTTTCCAATTGTAACAATTTGCCATATGGAAAATGAGGGGATAATCCAGTCCACTAAAGGTCAGCCATGTAAGGAGAGAAAATAGGTCAAGTTGATCATTTAACACCATACAAGATGTCCTGCCTTTCTTGTTTTCCACACATTCATGCTAGGCCTTCCTGAGCTCTAGCTTTGACTTGAAGAATTATTTTTTTTTAAATCTTGACTTTAAGGGATTTTTGCTGAAGAACACTGTTGAAAGTTTCTGCGACTTTTTTTTTCTAGGAAAAGAATTAATTAAATTTGATGCAAAGATGAAGAATGGTATTCAAACAGGGCAATAACCAGCTTGGTGCCCCAGCTCAGGGGAAAGTATGAATAAGAACCAGGATTGTGTGGGTTTCCCTCCTTTTTGATAGTAGAGTGTTAGGTGAGGAAGAATCTTTCACATAATCAAATGCTGTGATTCACAATAGTTAAGGGAGTGGGTCTTGCTTGTGTGTTTGTTGCTGTCAATAGACATCTTAAAAGCAAACCTGGAGATGTTGTGCATTGACTGTCTTCTCCATGCCTCCATCTTCCCTCTGACAGCCCACTGAGGTGCTAACACTAACAACCAGACGATTCTGGTGTTTCTCTCATATGCAGAAGCTAGATCTAAAATGCACAGGGGTGTGGCAAATTATGCAGGTCTTTGGCATTCACCCACAGTGAGACCGAAGGAACAGAAAGGCACAAAACCATCATGTATCTGATCATACAAAATAATATTAATCTAAACGAATTCTAAGAAACAAGGATTTTTTCTTCTTTTTGGCTGTTTGCACTTTTTGTTGAAATCCACTCAGTTCTTACACAGGCAGGAGTAGAATTCAGGAGCAGAACTGGCGTTTGAAAACCATTTGATAATTGTTTATGTCATTTTCCCCTCCAGGTAGTGTCTCACTGAACAGATATGCAGATCTGGTGTACCCGTCGATTTTAATGGACGTGTGGCTTGCTTATATATTTAGGCCTTTATTAATTAGGCTGCCAGAACATTAGGACCAACATTTGTCTGGAAAGGTTTTCCGTGACTCTTTTGTTAATGCAGAGGTTACAGCGAGTATGTGGTCAAAGCACACATATCACTTAAAAATTGCCAAATGTTCTCCAAAGTAGCTTATCATTTTATACTTGCCTCGGTGGTACATAAGAATTCCAGATGCTGGCCAACACTGGACACTTGATAAAATCAGATTTTAATATTTTTGGCCATATGAATCTACTTTTTCAAGGGAAAATTGCATGTAACTCTCAAACAAATTAAGTATTTCCTTTGTTTGTTTTCTTTGCCAGTCCTGAGGCTTGAACTTAAGGCTGAACACTGTCTCTGAGCTTTTTTGCTCACGGCTAGCTCTCTACCACTTGAGCCACAGCTCTATTTCTGTCTTTTTGGCAGTTCATTAGAGATAAGAGTCTCCAAGACTTTCTTGCCAGAGCTGACTTTAAACTGTGATCCTCAGATCTCAGCCTCCTGTATAGCTAGGATTATAGACATGAGCTGACAGTGCCAGACTTTAATTGTAAATTTATCAACGTCTAGTGAATATGGATAGGTACTTTAGTCTGGTATTAATTAATGTTATCCCAATAATTAATGATATTGAGAAACTTGTCATGAATTTGCTGTTCATCTGTGTCTCTCCTGTTTGATTTTTGTTTTTTTTTTTTTTGTTGTTGGTTGTGGGGCCTGAACTCTGGGCCTGGGCGCTGTCCCTCAGCTCTTCAGCTCAAGGCTAGCGCTCTACCACTTGAGCCACAGCACCACTTCCAGTTTTTTCTGCTTATGTGGTGCTGAGGAATCGAACCCAGGGCCTCATGCATGCAAGGCAAGCGCTCTACCACTGAGCCACCTTCCCAGTTTTGAGGGTTATTTATAAATTTAAAACACAAGTTTGTTGTTCCACTTTTGAAGGCCTGCCTTTTGTGAATATCCTTTTCCTCTCAGACTTTCATCATCACATACACAATGGAAACACTCAGAAGACTCAGAACACACTCTGGAGACATATTATGTAGTTGGCAAAGCACAAAGAAAAAATATTAACAATCAGTTTTTTGTAATTAATTTTAATAACAGTGATGATTGTCTTCTCAGGCCAAGATGACAATCTGATTTTTCTTCGCTGGAAAACAATACATTATAGTTAATGCACAGTGATTTTCATCTTGACACTAGCATCCCTTCTGTTTTAATGACTAGTTCACACACACACACACACACACGCTCACTCTCTCTCTCACACACACACACACACACACACAATGCAATTACAGGACTCGAAACCATAACTATTTGTTAAGTATTTGTCATCAGATTATTTGTCTTTCTATATAAACAGATCCTTTCCCCAATGTGTAAATACCTGTTTTAAAAATAGCCATGCATTAGCCCACAAACAGCCGTGTGCATTTGTTAGAAAAACAGCGTCGACTCGGCTCATTCCCACCTGAGATGCTGAGCATCGAGGTGTGCGGGGCATGGACGGCACCCTGCAAATGGAGTTTTCCACTGCTCATTCCGAGGGACCCTTGAATAGAGACACAGACGCTTGCGTGATAAGCACCTGACATTTCATTCGCAGGTATTCGTGCTTCATTTCAGATAATGTCCCCCTGTTTACCTCTTCAGTAGCACTGCATCAAATACCCTACAGTGTAGCCTTCTCTCAGCACTTACCAATGAACTATGAAATAGTATTAAATAGAAGTAATTAGAAGTTTTAATGAATCATGTCTGTCCTCGTTTATTACACAATGTAATTTTCAAGGAGTGATTAATTATGAGTTACAGATGAGTGAATGGTTAATGTACTTTGTTAACCTCGCTGAGGAGTGACTGTATACAGCAAGCTGCTCTTCTGTTTATTACCCTGTGGTTATGTAATGCCATCAGTTTAAGCGAATGGAAAAGTTTTAGTGACTTTGCAATTAATGTGCCCTGTCAGCTCATAATTTACTCCCCTATTTTCCTTTCTGTGCACTGCACCAGCATTGCCAGATTCAACAGCGGAATTGCTCCCTTTTCTTCTCCTGTGTTTCCATCTAGCTATTAGTTTGCAGATAATCATGTCCACCTGAGCCGTCTGATTATGTTAAGTAGATCTCATTTAATACGAGATGGCTTGTTTGAAATGAGTCTCCCTGCATATTTCCTTGAAGAAAATACCAATTTACCACATCATTACTGTCATTACCGAAAAAGTAGCAGCTAGCAGCCCTTCATTTCCAATTTTCTCACCCACACCTTTCAGGAGCTGAATAATGCTCAAGCTGACTGCATGCAAAGTGGCTCTCAGACAGGAAGCTGTGGGAACAGGAGACCGGAAAGTCCACAGGCCGCTCCACCCCCGGCAGGCACACTGCAGCAGGAGCCGTGGGTGCGTTCTCCAGGGTGAATCTCCCGTGACAGTACCCCAGCCTTTGTTGACCCCTGCAAAGGCCCTGTGGCGTCTGGAGGGCCTTCGCACGGCCTCCTTCCCAGCAGACCATGCACCGCACCCGTGCGCCAGCAAGACACTAGCGAGAGCAGCTCCTGTTTGTGTGCGAGTCAGAGAGCAGGCTCTTCTGCAGCGAGGACAGCGAGGCAGAGCACTCTGTGGAGGTCCTGCTAACTTAGCACGGAAAGATAACAACACCCCACCATTCGCCAGGGCGCTTCTGACAGCATGATTTCATTAGGACCAGTTCAATAACTTTGTAAGTGAAGAGACTGTCGCTTGGAAAACTGTGTCGAGTGAAACAAGTCAGGCCTAGAGGGACAAAGGATCCATGTTTTCCCTTCCATGTGGAAGCTGGATCTCACTACAAAGTCCTAAGCAAATAGGTGGGTGGGATGTGAGTACACAAACGTGTCAGCCGGAACACGATGGAGTCAGGGGAGAACTCAACTCAAAGCTCAGTGGAGCAAAACACCAGGAAGTGGATCCTGAAAAGGGGTGGAGTGGGGTCAAAGGAAATGGGTAGATGAGTGAAGAGAGGAGGAGAGACAAGACAAGAATGCAGCGTTTGTCCTGCAAAATTAAGAAGAGTGAGGGAGGCGGGGAGGAGAAGGGTGAGAATATTGAAAGGGAGGACACTGAGCAAGAAGTATTATATTCATAAACTGCCTTGTTAAACGGCACCTCCTTTGTATAACTACTTAAAGATATCAGGGAAGAAAGAAAGAAAGAAAGAAAGAAAGAAAGAAAGAAAGAAAGAAAGAAAGAAAGAAAGAAAGAAAGAAAGAAAGAAAGAAAGAAAGGAAGGAAGGAAGGAAGAAAGAAAGAAAGAAAGAAAGAAAGAAAGAAAGAAAGAAAGAAAGAAAGAAAGAAAGAAAGAGAGGGAAAGAAAGAGGGAAAGAAAGAGGGAAAGAAAGAGGGAAGGAAGGAAGGAAGGAAGGAAGGAAGGAAGGAAGGAAGGAAGGAAGGAAGGAAGGAAGGAAGGAAAGTTTCCAGCTAGGCACTGGTGGCTCACACCTATAATCCTTGCTACTCAGGAGGCAGAAATCTGGAGATCACATTTCTAAACCAGCCCTGGAAGGAATGTCTTTATCTCCAATTAAAGCCAGTCCAAAAAAAGGAGGAGGCAACAATTCTTGATAAGAAATGCACTCATTACCTTGCCCATGTAATTGTAACCCCTCTGTATGGTATTTTCCTGCCAGTCCAGGCAGGAAAGACTCTTATCTCCATTTAACCACCAAAACACCAGAGGTGAAGTTGTCACTCAAATGGTAGAACAGTAGCTTTTAGCAAACAGGCTCGTGGCTAGCGCCCCAGCCATGAGTTGAAGGACCAGGTGTGTGTGTGGGGGGGGGATTATCTAGGGCCCTACATGCAGAATAAAGAATAAAGAAGCCAAATGTTCATTAAATCTGCAATTAGTTATTTAGCATCTCTACGACCCAGATGTTTGTACCCTTCCTAAATTTGTATATTAAAGCTCTAGTATCAAGGTGATAGTATTAGCAAATGGGGCTTTGAAAGGTCATTAGTTTATGAAGGATTTATACTTTTATAAAAGACGCCAGCGTCCACGTGAGCCATAGAAGGCGTCCCTGCGGCACAGAGCGCCGTCCCACCAGCTTCCGGGATCTTCAAAATGGTCAGAAATGCACGTCCATTGTTTTTAAGCGATACCACCTATGATGTTTCTAACAGCAGCTCAAATGGGCTAAGACTAACACCTAATAGGAGACGTATGGGAATGTGGGAGGGACAGGAGATGGTCTAGGACAAAGCCCTTTCCATCACGAAAATAGCAGGGGAGAAATAAGCGATCAGTGGATTGATCTGCAGAGAAGACAGACGCGTGGGGAAAAAGGGGGCGGGAGGGAAACTAGAGATGATGGAAGTTAGTTCAGACGAGGAGTCAGAGAATGACAGCATCGCATAGATGAACCGGCTGAGAAGAGTTGCAGAGAGACCTTGAGCCTTCGAGGTGCTTGAAGATGAGCAAGAGACTGATGTAGCTGGAAAAAAAAACACAGAAAGAGAGACACGGAGAGCTTGGAGTGAGAGGAGACAGTTCCTTTGAAGTTTTTGGAAAAGATTTTTGATTTAACCTTGAGAGATAATGGACGCTGACAGTGATTTTTCAGGACAATTCTGCCCGGAATTATTAGGACATGAGAAGTGGAAGCATGTGTGCTAGAACATCAGGTAGCATTTTAGTTCTCATTTCACATTATAAGAAGAAAAAGGAAGAAAAAATATTGTACTTTCCCTTAGAGCTTCGAGTCTGCAGTTATTAATATAACAGTGGAGTGGTTACATCCTGCCTTCATTAGGGACTCGGCTTTCAGACAAGCAATGCTCTTTGAAGTCAAGAGCTGTATATCCAAGGTACTTTTTGCTCTGTACTGCACAAGAACCAGTGTCTCACCTTACTAATCAGTGCTCTCTCAGATGAGTGGATGGTCTGATGCCGACTCTGTCCAGCCTACATCTGCAGGATCCTGGTCAGGAGGTGCCATGGTATGTGAACTTTCTGCAATAGAACAGGGCCCAGACAGTGCCCGACCGGCCCCTCCGGCCACAGTGCATGCTCTATTGATGCAGGGAACTGATTTCACTGTGGTGGGGTGTGTGGACCTCTGAAGCAGGTGTGTAATAATGCACTTATTTGCAATATATGTTCTTTGCTTTAATCTATATCTTCCCGTTTATCTTCCCAAGTAAAACGATGAGAAATTGCTGACATTGATCCTCTAAGGACTGCCAGGAAAGCATATTCCTACCTGACTCAGATGAGAAAGCAATGCCATTTTTTTTGTTACAGAAATAACATTTAACCCAAGGATCTTCATCATATAAGCTCTTAGGAGCCATTTTTTAATTTTAAAAATTATGGTTTATTTAAAGGGGTATGCCTTTATTAGCAAAATACTTTTTAAAAATTGCTCTCGAGCGCTGTATGAAGTGATGGTGTACTCGATCATGCTAATCATGGCTTCGTTTGACAGGAATGTGTGAGTCCTAAGGAAAAAATCACTGCAAATAGGGAGCCACAGAGGTGACAGCAGAAATTACTGTGCTTCTGTATTGACAGGTATAAAATTATATAAATCCTTATTATATGTATTTATCAACTCATAGACAGCAAAGAGAAAATAAATACCCCTCCTGACACTGGAACAGGGATCATGTTTTTTAAGTTTTTTAAATTATTATTTTTTTTCTCTCTAGCTATATGTGGCCAGGGAGTTCTCGAATGTGATGCAGAAACAAAAGTTTAATTATATTTAATATTAATGATGTAAAGCCAAACCAGATGCTTAATTTTTTTAGTATTGTAAAGGATAGATGTCTGGGGTAACTTGGTTCCATGAACCCACTTCACTTTCCCCACTTGATAAACATTTACTGGAAGACTTCATCTCAGCTTTAGAATCATGACTCCATTTTGCCCATGAAAAGCTTAGGTGGGGAGATTGATAGAAAACAAAATGAAGAGGGATACAACTTGACCCATTGTCACAAGGAGATGTACAAGACACTTCGTTGAAAAGGAAGGGAGGAGTTGGGAGGTGGGGAGGAAAGGGAGAGTAGGGGGAAAAACAAAGGAAATGGACTCATGACCTTGCTCATATAACTGTAACCCCTCTGTACAGTATCTTTACAATAAAAAAAACATACAAAAAAGAAAGCAAATAATTACATACAAATTAAGTGTAATCTCAGGCTATAAAATAAAGGTCTGGCCTTAAACAGTTCTCAAGGTAGTTGACCTGATTAAAAGGATGCAACGAGAATAATTTTGTGTATGCAAAATCATGCACCCTCTGCAAGTACATGTGTAGTCAGGGAGGAGGGAGTGACGTAAGGAAGCAGTCTGATTGGACACTTCAGACTTGCTTATATTGTATATGTTGGCCCTTCCTGGAGCTCTAGTTCTTATAATTGGACTAGACTCAATGGCTTTATTACAAGGACCTAATCTTATTAGGTTGCAGATTAGTTACAATAGGGTAACCGTTCACTAAGTGCAAGGCTGCTTTAGGCCAAATTTCACTCCAAGGACAGACAGGTAGAGCCAACTTTCACTGTTTAACACGATGATCCCACTATTGGTAGTTCAGTGTACTGGATGGCCTCACAGGTGGGAATCCATCTCTGCCTTGCCTACCTAGCTCTTCCTTTCCTCGAATCTGTGATCTTTGTCATGTAAATCTGCTTTTGAACTGACATTTCACGTAACTCTCAAACAGATCAAATGTTTCTTTTTTTTAAATTTTATTTTATTTTATTTGTGAACATACTGTACAGAGGAGTTACAATTACATGGGCAGGATAATGCGTACATTTCTTACCAAGCACTGCAGCCTCCTCCTTTGTTTACCCTTCACATCCTTTCCCAGCCTCCCCCCTCCCCCCATCCCAATCCTTCTCCTTCCCCCCCCCCCGACGTTGTAAAGCTCATTTTCACTCCCTCTCTCCCTTATTTTCTTCCTTCCTTCCTTCCTTCCTTCCTTCCTTCCTTCCTTCCTTCCTCCCCTCCTTCCTTCCCTTCTTTCTTTCTTGGGCCTGGGAGCTGACACTCTGCCACTTTAGCCACATCTCTACTTCTGGGTTTCGCTACTTCATTGGAGATAAGAGTCTCAAGGACGTTCCTTTCTACACTAGCTTCAAACCATAGACCTCGGATTTCAGCCTTATGATTAGCTAGGATTACAGACATTGGCCACTGGGGCCTGGCATGATCACGTATTTCTAATGTAAAGTTAGCACTCATTTTGAGGTGTATTGTAAGCATAAATTTCAGACCAGATTTTTTTCAACAAAGCTATAATATTTATTTTAACATTTCAGTTAAGCACCTTCATTGTATCTTCCTCCTGCGGCTTCTTTTTATTTAATTAATTTATTTTATTGTAAAGGTGATGTACAGAGGGGTTACAGTTACCTAAGTCAGGTAATGCGTGCACTTCATTGTCTCCTCTACCCTTGTTTTCTCCCAGCTATCTCCCTCCAGACCCCCTCCCCCACAGGTTGTATAGTTAATTTTCGAAATAGTGTCTAGTGAGAATCACAGTTGCATTTCTTCACCCTTTGTCCCACCATTTCTGTGCTCCCCCAAAACAGAGAAACTTATCAAGACGAAAGGTGCAGAAATTAAAAGCAGCAACAAAGGAGGGGGAAAAAGCAAAAAAAAAAAGCCTCTTGTTCCCTTTCTTGGAGTTTATTCTGATAAACATCATTTTAGGTGATCATATGCACATAGCTATTGAGTCCTTGTGATCCTCTCCTCAGAACAGCTTCCCTTGATCTCACTGTGTGAATCTTTAGAGTCCTGTTATTTATTATGTCCAGATCAGATCTTGAGAACAGTATGAAAAAATATAAATGTCTCACTGGTTTTTCATAAGGATTATACGTTGAAAGCATCAGATGTTGGCTATATTAGATAAGTACACATCACTGAATAAGAGACCAAGCATTTCCAAGACAATATAAGTGACCTTCTTTTCATGCTGGTTTATTAATTAAGATTAGATAAAGGTTTAAGAAACTTTCCTGAATAAATACAATTAACTATTGACTAAGATTGAATCATCCTAAGCTGTTGCTTCAGTGAAGCAATATCAGAAAATGCATCATTTGGACCCTCAAACATAGATCCTTATTCCCTGTTTTTAGCCTTTAATCACACTCCATCCTGCCTATGGAACTCACCCTGCAGGTGTCTTCAGCTTTTTGATCTCATCTCCTTCCATGCGGACCTCTTAACAGATGCTATCATTTCCTCCAAGCTATAAAAATAGGCAGATTTGAACTGGCGTGAAAAATAAAATAAAATAAAATTACTGGTGTAATTTTATTCTGAGCTGACTCTTTCTTTCTACCCTGTCATACATTAAATATGAAATCGGAAGGAAGGAAGGAAGAGAACTTACCGCAGAGGGTTCTTGGAGACAGACTAAGTGGAAGACTGCACCTGAGCTCCCTGCCTTCCTCCCTCTTAGATCCACTGATGCTTGCAGGGGAAATAGCACTTAAAATACTGTATTGGTCCTCACGTTCAGCCCACAGCTCCCTTCTCTCCTCTGTGCTCCTACAGCACTGAGGGCTGAAGGAAGAGGCAAGAATAGACTCCTCAGCTCTCCCTCGCTTCCTGGAGCCTGCACAAGGCACGCAAGAGGTCACGGAGAACCTTTGCCTGAATTCTGAGTAGCACAGTAGCATTCTGTTCCCGCACACACAGCAGCCAGCTTTGCTTTGAACTCCAAGTTGGATGATTTCCATTCGCTCTGTGAACTGATCTACAATAAAATAGCAACTCTATTTGTTCTGGCCACAGTAGAAGAACAGAGAGGGATGCCTGACGTGTATTATTTAATGACTATCACCTCTTTGTCCCTTTCTAAGAGGAAAGATGGCCTGGCTTTCTCCAACTTTCAAGTTCTGTTTTCAGGTAATTAAATCTTTGAAGAACTGTGGAGAGCACTTCAAGGTTGAAGTCATGCAGCTGCAATTTTCCCCCCAAGTTCCATTAAGATGAGGAGTCACTTCCTGTTCACCTGATGGACTGAGTCTGTTCTCTTTCCATGATGACACCTTTTGTCAGAATCCTCTTCCCACCTCAGGCCTTACACTTCTCCCAGAACTCCTCTTCAAGACTCAGTGTAAGGGCCATTTTCTCAGGAAGTCTATGTGTACTCAAGAATAAAGTCAAAATTAAAGTAATGGTGGAATTGCTCATTTTTGAAAGCTCTTGAAAGCCACAGCATGCATAAATACTCTGAACCTATTGCGCCTTTATCTCAGTATACCATCACCTCGGTATACTATCACCTCGGTATACTATCACCTCGGTATACCATCACCTCGGTATACTATCATCTCAGTATACTATCACCTCAGTATACCATCACCTCGGTATACTATCACCTTGGTATACTATCACCTCGGTATACTATCACCTCGGTATACTATCACCTCGGTATACTATCATCTCAGTATACTATCACCTCAGTATACCATCACCTCGGTATACTATCACCTCAGTATACTATCACCTCGGTATACCATCACCTCGGTATACCATCACCTCGGTATACCATCACCTCGGTATACCATCACCTCGGTATACTATCACGTCAGTATACTATCACCTCGGTATACTATCACCTCGGTATACTATCACCTCTGTATACTATCAATCACCTCGGTATACTATCACCTCGGTATACCATCACCTCGGTATACCATCACCTCGGTAGACTATCACGTCAGTATACCATCACCTTGGTATACCATCACCTCGGTAGACCATCACCTCGGTAGACCATCACCTCGGTAGACCATCACCTCGGTAGACCATCACCTCGGTAGACCATCACCTCGGTATACTATCACCTCGATATACCATCACCTCGGTATACCATCACCTCGGTAGACTATCACCTCGGTATACCATCACCTCGGTATACCATCACCTCGGTAGACCATCACCTCGGTAGACTATCACCTTGGTATACTATCACTTCGGTATACTATTCCATACCTCTTCATAGGCCTAGCACAGTCATGGTTATCTCTTCACCACCTGTCTCCGTGGTGACACTGGAGAAGAGCAAAGAGCCTGTCATCTCAGAACTGAATGAAGCTCCGCTAGGAAAACTACTTGTTTGCACTTTATTCTCAATGTATAACATAATTCCTGGAATATAGCAAACCCCCACATAAAGATACTATTGAGCGGATAAATAAATAAATACAAGAATGAAGAGGTTACACATCATTCTCATCAGTAGGACTTTACTACAAAAGATATTTGGGGAAATAGACCACAAGCCCATATATAAAGAATGAGAGAAATCAATGAAGGAAGTATCTCATTTACTTTTCAATATAAAGTGCTTCGATATCAGAAGTCTGTTCTTTAACCAATAACTGAAACATAGTATAGTAAGTGAATTCGATCAAATCCTATATAACAGGAAGCCCATTTAAAAGGCCTACAATTAATGAAATAATCATTTTAGTATATTGTCTAGTTAGGATATTATACTTAGGATACTATTAACGTTTAAAAGGAAGTGGTTAAAAGTGACTGACTAGATCGAGAGGAGACCTTACATTACTTTAAAAGAATGTTTGCTTTATTGATAGTCTCTAGATATTATTAGTATCATTACTATATTACTATTATTATGTTGGTATATTTGTGCCAGTACTGGGGCTTGAACAGCCTCTCGCTTTCTCTCTCTCTCTTTTTTCTCTTTCTCTCTCTTTCTTTCTCTCTTTCTCTTTCTTTCTCTTTCTCTCTCTTGCTCTCTCGCTCTCTCTCTCCCCCTTCTCTCTCATGCCCTCTCTTCGGTCTCTCCGCCCTCCTCACTATCTTTTTATCTATCTTTCTTTCTGTGTCTCTTCCCTCAACACCCAAATTGGAGATAAGGGCATCTTGAATTTGTCTGTCTGGGCTGGCTTCAAACCAAGATCCTAAGATCTCAGGCTCTTCACGTTAGGATTACAGGCATGAGCCCCCATGCCTATCTGTACTATAATTTTAAGTTATCTTTATAACTCATTCCCCGAAAAAAAAAAATAATAATTTTTGTGGGGGTCCGGTTGTAGGGCCTAAACTCTGGGCCTGGGCGCTGTCCCTCAGCTCTTCAGCTCAAGGCTAGTGCTCTACCACTTGAGCCATAGCATCACTTCTGGCTTTTTTCTTTTTGCTTATGTGGTGCTGAGGAATCAAACCCAGGGCCTCAGGCATGCAAGGCAAGCACTCTACCACTGAGCCAACTTCCCAGCTCAAAAAAATAATTATTAATATACTAATGACTCAATCCTGTGGTCACTTACTCCCTGCTTAATATCTTCAACTTTATAATAATAAATATCATCTTTTATATACTAAAATTGTATTTCCAAGCCAAAGTACAATCTTCTTGATTCTGTATCTATGCCTGTACATCTTTTTACCCCTTATGGAGAGCAATGCGAGTATTCTATGTAGTGTATATTACTATTCATTGATAATAAAAGAGGAAGATTATGACTTTTAATGCAAACAAATGAAATTTCTGATTTCATTTTTATTTGTCTCTGACACTCCCAATAAAGCCCATTATTATAAACATCCTCACAGCTTTCGATATTGTATTTCCACTTTCTAATTAAACTGGTTTCAGGAATGCACAGGAGTTAACGTGGGCTGATCCATGTGTGATCACACAGCACGCTGCATCACCAGCCAACTGATCGATGTGGGATCACACAGCACGCTGCATCACCAGCCAACTGATCCATGTGGGATCACATAGCACACTGCATCACCAGCCAACTGATCCATGTGGGATCACATAGCACACTGCATCACCCGCCAACTGATCCATGTGGGATCACATAGCACACTGCATCACCAGCCAACTGATCCATGTGGGGTCACATAGCACACTGCATCACCAGCCAACTGATCCATGTGGGATCACATAGCACACTGCATCACCCACCAACTGATCCATGTGGGATCACATAGCACACTGCATCACCCGCCAACTGATCCATGTGGGATCACATAGCACACTGCATCACCAGCCAACTGATCCATGTGGGGTCACATAGCACACTGCATCACCCGCCAACTGATCCATGTGGGATCACATAGCACACTGCATCACCAGCCAACGGATCCATGTGGGATCACATAGCACACTGGATCACCAGCCAACTGATCCATGTGGGATCACATAGCACACTGCATCACCAGCCAACTGATCCATGTGGGATCACATAGCACACTGCATCACCAGCCAACGGATCCATGTGGGATCACATAGCACACTGGATCACTAGCCAACTGATCCATGTGGGATCACATAGCACACTGCATCACCAGCCAACTGATCCATGTGGGATCACATAGCACACTGCATCACCAGCCAACTGATCCATGTGGGATCACATAGCACACTGCATCACCAGCCAGCCAACTGATCCATGTGTGATCACATAGCACACTGCATCACTAGCCAACATGTGGCAACTCCAAGTGAGCATTCACAAAGCCTAAACAATGACCCAGTGCCAAGGATGATGGTGGTATTCTACAAGTTTTTGGGATAGCTCTATGATTATACCTGAAACAGTCCCATTTTCTAAAACCGGGACGATTAGAAGATTCTGGGGGAAGTGATGAAGTTGTCGCTGCCTACAAAGCCAGTGAAGTGCCTGAGGTCCTGCGGTTTGTTTTCTACTGAAATCTACTGTGATGTCAGTACTAAAACCGTCCCAGAGTTAGAGAAATAGAAGGGTTGTTTTGTGCCCAATTTAGCATCTTGCATTTCTTAACTTTTTGTTAAAATATACCAATAAATAATTGTCCTGCGTGGATCAAACGCTCTCCATACCCCTTCAGAAAATCATGCTGATTTTCAAAAATACCTTAGATTCACTCCCCTTCCCCTCCCCAAATTAGATAAACATATGTACAAGATGCCAGGAACCAAAATCACATACAGTGGCCACAAGGATATGCCACAGGGGGAAGAACAAAGAAAAGAAATTAATCACATAGTATATTAAAACAACAGCAACAAAGACAAACCTCTCGTGTCCATATCCTGAGGTTCAAATGAACCTCCATATCCTGAGGTTCAAATGAACCTCAGCATCATCTTAAATCATCATATGTGCATAGCTTTTCTGTTCATCTGATAATACTATCCTAGATGTATACTAGTTAGTGCAAATAAGGGAAACCAGGGGACCTATAATTCTTTGAGCTTGGCTTACTTCACTTAATATGATTTTTTCCACGTTTTTCCTTTTCCTTGCAAATGGGGCAGTGTCATTCTGCATCTTGTATATACATTTATCTAAGTTGGGGAGGGGGAGGGGAATAACAAAACACTAAAACAAGGACACAGGTTGACCCATTGCAACAATGATACCAACAAGACATTTTGTTGGAAATGAACTTCACAACTTTGGCAAGGGGGAAAGAGTGGGGGAGGGAAAGGATAATGGGAGAAAAACAAAGGAGGGTACCAATGCTCGGTAGGAAATGTACTCATTACTCGTGTAACTGTAACACCTGTAACCCCTCCTCTTTACAATAAAATAAAATTTTAAAAGAGACTTTAGATTTTAGAAAGTTTTGCTTTACTCTGAGACAAAAAGTATGTATGTTTAATATGACCCCAAATGGCTCAGTAAAATGAATCCAGTACTCATTCTTTGTTCCTTATTTATTTATCCATTTATAATTATTAAGTAACTGTACAAAGGGGTTACAATTCCATAAGTCAGGTTGAAGTGCTTATGTTTTATCAGAGACATTTGTTCTCTTCACTCAATAGGGGTGTGAATCTTTCCCCAGTTCTGGAACCTTCCCTTAGAAACCACATTCATCAGCTCCCATTCTCATAACTACTGTGATATTTCTGTCCTCACAAATACCTGTTACTTGGGGTTATGATTTAGAACTGTGCCCCTGTGTGTCAGTGGGGCCCAAGACGGAGTTTGAAACAAACCCGGGAACATTTGTGTCTTCTGCCCACAAAAGTGAGTCTGGGAGAAAGAATTACCCTCAGTCCTGTGTAAGCAGAAGCCCTGGGCCCTCAGTCCTGTGTTACAGCAGAAGCCCTGGGCTCTCAGTCCTGTGTTAGCAGAAGCCCTGGGCCCTCAGTCCTGTGTTAGCAGAAGCCCTGGGCTTCCTCCAGCAGGAAGAACAGAGAATCCATGTCACCCGTATGCTTTAACAGTAAAATCCCCAATGTTTGCTCCTTCTCTCATGAGCTAATTCTGAGATACTGCTTGGTCGTGCTCATCTTGATTCGACATAGATGTAATCATTGACTTTTAATGTCGGTTCTCCGGGGCTTCAAGTGGCCAATATTGATATTGTCAGCAATATCATCCTCCGCTACCGTCTACCTGACACCTTTGCAGAGTCCGGACCACAACTCCCCATGAATTCTCCTCCGGCCATGTAATAAATAGCTTGCCTTCATGAAATTCTTCTCATCATTTAAAAGTAACACTGTTTCTCACTAAAACAAAAACAATAATGTGAATGCTCATAGAAAACAGTTCAAAAATTCCACACAAAATACTTTCTTAAAAGCTCAGTATCAGGGCTGGGAAGGTGGCTCAGTGGTAGAGCACTTGCCTTGCATGCATAAGGCCCTGGGTTCGATTTCTCAGCACCACAGAAGCAGAAAAGGCCGGAAGTGGAGCTGTGGCTCAAGTGGTAGAGCGCTAGCCTTGAGCTGAAGAGCTGAGGGACAGCGCCCAGGCCCAGAGTTCAGGCCCCACAACCAACAACAACAACAACAACTCAGTATATAGACTTCTTAGCCTGAAGTCAATCAACATGAAATTTGTCAAAGTTTGCCTTTGCTAGCTTCCAGTTTTCAGAAACTCTCATCTTTCCTTGGAAATACTTTGAAGCAATAGATTGAAATTTAGAGTACAGCTGTAAAGAAGGTAGAAAATACCAGTTGTGGCTCGGTGACTTCCCTTCAATAATTTGTTGAAAGCCTGTCAGATACATGTTCATCTCAGATGACTGCAAACATGCAGGAATATTAAAGCAAATAAGAAAGAACATATACGCACCCAGAGAAACCCAAACTACAGCTGAAATTTTTTAAAAATCACGTCCGTGTCTTGCTTGCTCTGATTGAATTAAACTCCAAACATGTTATTATTCTCCAGTCATCGCTAAGACATACCGATTTTATTACAACCATATTCTAATTCAGTAAAAATCTTGAGCTGGAGGGGTTTCTATAAACTTTCAACATCATACAAGGTACATGGAGAAAGAAGAGTTGTATTTAGACAGTAGTTTATCAAAGGGTAGATAACTACAGAAAAGTCAAGTGAGAGAGCAAGACTCAGTTCAAGCCTCATTGCTAGCATTGAAGAGGAGGAGAAGGAGGAAGAGGAGGAAGAAGAGGAGGAGGAGAAGGAAGAAGAGGAGGAGGAGGAGGAGGAGGAGGAAGAAGAAGAGGAGGAGGAGGAAGAAGAGGAGGAGGAGGAAGAAGAGGAGGAGGAGGAGGGGGGGAGCAGGAAGAGCACTTCCCCTCTAGGACCCTGCTCAGCCATGTGTTGGGAGGAATGGCTGGCATAATCATTAAAGAATTCACAGATTCCAGTGCTTTTCACAGTGTGGCCAGACACCTGCTCCTGCCGGTTACAAAGGGGAAGCTTTCTAAGCACATCTCAGATGTCACTGAAGGAATTCACTACAAGCAAAAGCAAAACCTTCAAGTGGGTGACATCATAAAATTTTACCATGAAATCCCAGTCTATTCATTTCTTTCAAACACAGAGTTGATCATCTACTAATGGGTCCTCACTTTTCATTTTACATACCATAGTTCAGGAACTGCTGTGTCTCTGGCACACACACACACACACACACACACACCTCTAAGTCCCTACACAGGCTGCTCTGTAGATATTAATGTAAATGCCGCTAGCTTCCTTTAAATGATCCCAGAATGCAATTTGTCAGCATGCACAGATGGGGGTTTTAGGAGGGCGTTTGGTTTCAGCTGATGAAATGGTGAATTATAATTCCTGACACAGATGAGCATCACCAGGCCTAGAATCTGTTCCTTCCCACGCTCATCTTCTGCATCCTCAAGTGCTTTCCACTTACTTTGCAAGCTGCAATCCACCCTCTTTCCATTACATCTCATTGTTGCTCGTGTCTGTTTCTTGAAAATGGTAAGAACAATTGTTGATTGAAGTAATAAAGCTCCCATAAAGTGAAGGCTTCCTATTTCCGGGGGAGCATTTGATTCTGACTTGTGATTCAGCACTCCTGCTGAAGAGTCACGTCTGTCCTTTTGTTTGTTAGCGAATACAACATGTGTTCCCAGGAGTTCTTGAATTACCCAGAACTCATCATTCAGAGGTCTCTGTGGTGTCTGAAATTATACTTCTGCACACCGATCAAAAGGAATTAAACTCAACCACTTTCCCAAGCTTGAATCATATTCCCCAGCAGATCATCAACTTCCTGCAACAGAAACACCAAAGCGAGGATTTGAGGACTAGGTATTTGCTCAAAATTATCTGTCCACAGCCTGCCATCAAGTGTGAAAGGTATTCTTTGGAGCTGATACAATATTGCAAGTTATTCGATTTTAATATGTTGCATGTGAACAGAGGGGAGCTACTGATATAGCAACATGCTATCGGGTTTGCTGTTACCACCCTCCACAGAAAGGATAACATTCACAACTCACCCATCTCATCCAGAGACCGAGGTGCAAGGCGCAGACAGTCGGTCCATCAACTTTTTGAAGAAGTGGACATTTGTTTTCGTAATCCCCAATATATCAGGGCTATTATTGGCATTTAGTGTTGCTGAACTAATTCTTGGTACAAGTAGTAGCAAAAATCAAACAGAGGTGTATGTTATGCTCATGTAAGACCAGATCACATATCCTTTCAGCTCCACTTGCTGAAAGCCAACCTCCAGCCAAGTACAGATGGCTCTCGCCCATAATCTTAGCTAGTCAGGAGGCTGAGATCTAAGGCTTATACCAACTCAAACACAGGCCCAGAGACTTCTCCAATTAATGAGCAAAAAGCTGGAAATAGAGCTGTGTTTTCAGCACTAGAGCACTAGCCTTGAGCAAAAAAAGCCAAGGGGGAACTCAAGGCCATGAGTTCAAGAAACAAAAGGAAAGCCAAGTAAAAGAAAAGAAAAGAAGAAACTCGGTTATCTTGGGCTGAGGCGTATGTCCCGACTGTGCTGATGGATGGCCCTGTGTTTTATGTATGTTAAGTTCAATATCCTAAAATTTGTTTCCAATCATCTTGTCCTGAAAATAAAGGAGATAAAAGAGCTGCCGCTAGCTTAGTTTCTATTTTGTTTTTTGTGACTGTAGTAGGAGGAGTGAAATTCTAGAAATAGTGTTTAAGGTTGTCCCACAAAGGGTGTTGAGGGTTAGATGCAGAATATGTTCGATTTACCACATCTGGCTCTTAGTAGAGGCAAAAATAATTTTGACATTTTTCAAGCGTCCTAATGTTATTTCACTTTTGCCTAATTAATTTTGGGTTTTTTCTTTACTTTTTTTCCTTTTTGGCTGATGAGCAGAAAAACTCAAAAGCTACATACGATAATGTCCATATAAGATGATGCTGGGGTGGGAGGAGGAGATGGAAAGGGTGGGGGGAGGGGAAACAAAGGAGGAGGTAACAATGCTTGATAAGAAATGTACTATCTTTAAAAAGAGGAAACTGAGCCAGGCACCGGTGGCTCACACCTATAATCTTAGCTACTCAGGAGGCTGAGATCTGAGGATTGTGGTTCAAAGCCAGCCCAGGCAGGAAAGTCCATGAGACTCTTATCTGCAATTAACCACCAGAAAACTGGAAGTGGTGCAGTGGCTCAAGTGGTAGAGCACTCACCTTGAGCTGAAGAGCTGAGGACAGTGTCCAGGCCCAGAGTTCAAACCCCAGGACTGACAACAACAAAGGAAAAGTAGAAGAGGAGGAGGAAGAGTATTTTTGCAGATGTTCATGAAACTTCTGCCCGCAGCATTTGAATTCATACACTGACTCCAGCCTCTGAACAGCTCTGCCTCCCCTCTTCTACATCTCTTTCTCTCCCCTGTGAAATTCCAGGTCTTGTGAGCTTTATTTACCGAAGGCAAGAACGGGAGTGGTTGTTCCTTCCAGATGCTCTCTGGGCAGCCATCTGGAATCAGGAGGGTCGTTCTCCATCTGGAGATGTTGGAGGACAGGGGCTGGTCCGCTGGGAGACTTGAACACATCAGGCTTTGAGAACGGCGTTAGAGCAGCCCGTTCTAGAGCTCCTCCATGCTCTCCCCTCTCCACACCGGAAAGAGGGAGCCTCACAACCAACCGATGGACGGAGCACAGATACGGAGTTGAAGAACAGAGAGGCATACCCACTCTGTCACTTACTGATCTCAAGTCGATGACAGACTCAGTGTTTTTAAATAACGATTCAGAATTGGGGTCATTTTGTATTAACATTCAACTGTGTGGGTGTGGGAATCCCTGCCAAGGATCCACAGACTTTTCTTCTGTGCTGCAAGGTCTTGTTCTGAGGAAAGGTCCTGAGAGCGTGTCTCTCTGAAAGACCCTGCCTTTCATCTGCTTAAATATTGCCCATGACTTGTGATTTTAGATAAAATTCCTGCAAAGCCTCACAAGCCTTCCTGTCACAAGCCTTCCTGTCACAAGCCTTCCTGTCACACTTCAGACGGTGCCGTTTTCTGGTCTCCAGTGTGCCACACACTCATCTTCTGTTGTCTGATCGTCTGCGTCAGCGTGGTTTCCTACGACTTTTCTTTACCTGTGCATTCCGCTCCACTACACCTGCAATATCAATTTCTACCTGCTCATTCCGGGTCACTTCCCTGAAGCATCTTCTTTAGGCTGAAAGAAGAATGTGGCTGTTGGTTCCTCTGTGTCGGCCTGTGATCACAAGCTCAGTTCTGAGGTCTTGAAGCAGCACACCAACCCTGCCCCGCCTGCCAGCTGAGACAACCTCACAGAAGCTAGTGACTTCCTGTACCTCAGATGGGTTGTGAACAGTGTCTTACTCTAAGAGCTTCATAAGGATTAAGTAAGAACATAAGAACTTAGCATAGTATCTGACTCACTATAATCCTCCTCAAGTATGAACTGATCGTTGTTGATTAGTAACACTGAATAGGTTGGGCCTATTAATTGTCATTACCTAAACCGAGCAATCTGAGGTCAGCAACTGCTCTTTTAATTTCCATTTTTGCTCAGCAAATAGTAGGTGTTTTATAAATGACTGCTGAATGAGCATAAATTAAAGATCATGGAGATGATAAAAAATAAACAGCAAACTCATATGAATCCTGATGCAGTCTGGAGCTGAGTTTGTTTTCTCTGCCAATTAAAGAATTAACATGGCATGAAATTCTTTAATTGAGCAGAGTAAGTTTATGTAAAAGCAAGAGGAAAGAAAGGAAAGTAGCCAAATGGACAGTCCTGAGAGAGAGAGAGAGCTGGGTTTTTCTGGCCCACATTCTGGGTGATGTGCGTGTCCAGCCCGCCAAAGTAAATAGGTTTTGAGTTTTATCAAAGAAGGCACACGGTAAAATAAAATGTTTCTTTGTGCATCTGGCCAGTATTGTTTTTAACTATGAAAATTGAATAGGATTGGGATAAAGATAGATAGTTACTGTGTTTCTGTAATTATTTACTTTGCTTAGGAGAAGTAATAAGCCGGGAAAAATTTGCCTTGATACAGAAGGAAGATTTTAGACATAAGTAGATGATAGGTAGATAGATAGACAGATAAACAGATAGATACACATAGATAGCTAAATGAAAAATGATATATAATGTGTATATACTTAATACTCACCTAGCATACGTGCATATATGTATATAAGAGTTGAATATTGAATAGTTTCAATATTCGGGGAGTATTTTCAGTGTCGTAGGCTCTGTGGCAACTATTTCATGCAGTCTCAATGATACAAAAGATCCACAGACTTTACATGAGGGAATGGATGGCCATGTTCTCATAGGTGAAACTCGATCTATGCATGCTGATACGAAGACTTCATAGAATTATTTTCATGTGTCACAAACCAGTAGTGTGGTCTGGTTCATGTTGCCCATTTTAAAAATGTAAGCATCATTCTTCTGTCAAGCCATTCTAAAATAAAGAAAGAACAGCAGTGCTCTGCTGACACTTACTATAGACCCACGAGGCGAGGGAGGAAATCATTTTGCTTCGGTCACATGACTCAAATTAACCTGTATTCACTGGCAACTCCAGCCATTGAATTGTCAGATACCCGTGGATGTTAAAAGAAATCCTCACACACAATCTCAGCCATCCATCTCTCCAGAAAGTCCTCCCTCTCCCCTGGCCGTCCTCTGTCTCTATCATTCCTGAAAGACGGGCTCGGTTTAATGGAAAGTGAGTCCCAGATAGTTCCCACCTTGGCTGTTCATAGCTGGTGGCAGCTTCTCCCATTGATTCATAATTCATGCCCCTGTTAAAGGGCGTCTGATCCAATGAGCCATCTATATTTCACTCTGAATATGCTAATGGTGTCAGTTTAAATAAAAGTAAAGAGCACAACTTATTTCTTCCCTGAACGGGGAATTCAGGGAGGAAATAGCGCTGCCGGGGGTGGGGTAGAGGTGGGCCGGGAGGCCCGGGAAGCACTGACTGAATTATGAAGTCTGGTCCACAGCCTGCCTGTCATGCCCGGCCAGTCCCCAGGGCCCACATTCTCTCATCCAGCCTCGATTCCTGGGGTCTCAGAGCAGGCTTTCCTTGGCAAATATATATCAAGAAGGGGTTGTATTTTTTAAAACTCTGTTTAGGAGAATAGGTTCATCAATCGGAATGCCCGAAGGCAGGTAGGGGGGAAAAAGAGCAAGGATTTTTTTTTCCGTGTTATTAAAGAAATGATATCTGAGGCCTGAAGCTCTATTTGTGAAGAGCTCGATCTGTGGGACTCCTGCTCAAGTCGGCTGCTGCTGAGATACTTCAAAAGATCATCTTTATTGTAGAACAATTGCTGACCCAGTTTCCTGGCCAGCACCACGCTTTTGTAGAAACTTCAGGAGCTGATGAAAAAGTAAAGTTAGCATGTGTACTTTCATCTGAGTCTCTGGGGGGGAATACCAGAAGGTTTCTAGGTCCCAGGATCTACCGACACGGAAGCAGGGAAGGGGACAAAAGATGGAACCTGGCAACTCTGCCGGTTACCGGGTGTGCCGAACAGAGAGGGCTTTCTGTACGCAGCGTCTTTTTGCCTATCAAAATATTTTGATATTGTAATAAAACCCCACAGCAAAATAAATGCATCTTGTCTATTGAAGAGGAAAGAACTCACTGCCTCTGTATGAAAAGATACTCTTTTGCCCTGTCTTAGATCTCCTTAAAAAAGCAACTCTTGCGGCTTAAACCTCTAAACAATATTTAATTTGGAATTCCGACACGCATCATAAAACTAGCATAAAAAGCAACAATGTATGTTTTAATGATTGCAAAGGGGGAAATCACATTTCCACAAATGGCTCTCAGTGAAAGTTCCATTCGTTGCTTCCTGGAAAGCAGTTCATGTTTAAGCAAAGATCTCTTCAGTATTTTTTTTTTATTTTAAACATCTGTGCACTTATTTTTATCCATGAGAAAATCCTTTTCAAAAGGGCTATTCAGTTTTAAAACTTGCTCTTTTAGATGGAGATTTTTTTCCCTCGCACATAAAACCTTTTTATTGTGAGATAAGTACAGATTCACATGCAGTTGCCAAAATAATTTAGAGAAAGCATGGTAACATATCGCATAACGTCACAGCAATAACACGATTAAGAAGTCAGTCATCATACAGTTTTTGTTCTTAAATTACTTTAAGTGGGCGCACAAAGGGTTACCATTCAACGTGGCAACTTTTATCTTGATCAATATCCCCCCTTCTGCCCTTCCCTCTCCTTTCCCAACCCCGCCCATCCCCTCATTACCTGGCTCATTTTGACACCTGTTCATTGAATATTACAACTGTATTTGCCCACCTGTCCGCTCACCGTTTTCTGCCCCTTTTAACTCCCACAACAACGCGTGTCTCCTCTTCTGGGGAGAAATATTTCCTTTTAGGTTCACTTTGGAAAACGTTTTTTTTTGTGTTAGTTTCCTAGAGCTATTGTAACAAAACATCAAGACAAGATGGTTTAAAGCAGCTAAACCTATAATGTGAAAATTCTGAAGGGTGGAAATCCGGTATCCAGGCTTGTGTTGGCTGAGATTTCTCTCCCTGTGTAGGGGAGAATCCGCTCTGTCTCGTGTAGCTTCTGGTGTTTGCTGAGCATCCTTGGCATCGGTTGACTTCTCTATGGATCAATGTGTCTTTACGCTTTTGTTCCTTTGTGTGTCCAAATGTCCCTCTCTATAAGGACTCAGGTCATACTGTGTTATTTTTAAATTGATTATTTCTGTGAAGACGATGCAAGTCCTGTGAAATTAAGACAGTTGAGGGGAGTTGTTGGGTTGGGAGGGAAGGGGAGGAGTAATCAATCCATCAGGATGCATTGTATTTGTTGTGGCTCCTCTCTTTCTTCTCCTCCCTATCCCCCTCACTTCCCAGCAGAGCCATTCCAGTTCCTATTTCCCCAACCTCTGACCCATACCAGGTCTCTCCAGACTCATGTATTTACTGGGGTACGCTCATGTAAACCTGCCATGGTGCTGAGCAGCACATGCAAAATAAATAAATGAGCAGAAGCTCCACCAGCAGCTTCACCGCACACCCTGCCCCTGGGCAGCTATTTGCCCTGGAACTACAGAAAGGACATTTGGCCCATTTGTGTGGGATGAAATAAAAAATATGTAAATGGCAGCAGTAATCCTGTTTATTTTATTTAGGCCGAAAAACAGACATTATTTTTTTTGTACAGCCCAATTGATTATATAGAATTTTCAATTGAATGTCAAAGTTCTGAAATTCATGACAGAGAAATGAAACCTCTATAGTAAACAAAAAGAAAGGATGCGTAGTATTCAGAAATGATGTGTGGCATGGCAGCTCCTTTGTACAGCTACTTAAAGATAATAAACATATAATATTTTAAAGACTGCATTCTGAGATACTGGGAAAGAGGATTGTTGTTGTTGTTGTTCATTCGTTCATTTTGGTGTTGGCCCTAGGGCTTGAGCTCAGGAGCTGGGCACTGTCCCTGAGATCCTTTTTATCCAGGCTAGTGCTGTACCACTTGAGCCACAGTGCCACTCCTAGCTTTTTTCTGAGTAGTTTATGTGATAAGAGTCTCATGGACTTGTCTGCCTGGGCTGGATTGAAAAGGTGAACCTCAGATCTGTCTCTAGAGTAGCTAGGATTACAGACATATGTCTGTGACATATTTTATATGACAGCAGTCAACCCCAATACTTCAGTATAGTTACACATTCTGTACGTATGACATAGCTAAGACAAGTCAACAGCATTCGAGAACGTAACGTTCTCTAAGACCTTTCTAATCACCTTGTGGCCTAGGGGTGTCTGCCCATGTTTGTGCTCTGGTTTGGCCCAACCAAGTAAACTGCAGGAGGAAATAGATCAAGATCTCCTGGGAGAAATTTTCTTTCAAGCTTCTAATAAAACCTTTGCCCTCTTTCAAACAGAGATTGAGATTAAATCCTAGTGAAGTTTTCATTTGAATCAAATGCAGGGATGTAAAAACACCCAGGTTCCTGGTGGTTATTGAAGGAAGATTCCTGACAGAACCCACAGCAACGGTGTTTTCAAAGCTCTCTACTAGTATGTTCCTAGTGAACAGCCCCAAGGGACTGGGGAGAACTAGCCCAAAGGGAGATTTAGCCTAGAGCCCCCTCCAATATTAATGTAGGGAACAGTCACTCTACCACTTGAGCTAAAGCTCCACTTCCAACTTTTTTGGTAATTAATTGAAGATAAGAGTCCCATGGATTTTCCTGCCTGGCTGGCTTTGAACCATAGTCCTCAGATCTCAGCCTCCTGGGGAGCAAGGATCACAGGAGTGGTTAGGGTCACGGGCGTGAGCCACGGTGCCCAGCAACTGTTGCCTTGTTTTTTAGATTTTTGAAATTTTATTGTCAAAGTAGTGCACAGAGGGGTTATAGTTGCATATGCCCGTGATGAGCACATCTCTTTTTCAACAGTGTCACCTCCTCCCTCATTCTCTCCCAGTTTTTCTCCTCCCAATTTCCCTCCCCCCCCCCGAAGTTGTATAGTTCATTTCCAACATAGTGTCTTGGGGGTTTCACTGCTGAGTTGATTCACCCTTTTCCCACTGTTTCTGTGCTTCCTCTTCCCCTCCCCCAGTCAGATAAATTTATATAAAAGACCAGGAGTATAGAAATATAAAACCACAACACAAGGGAATAAACCAAAGTGAAAAGGAAAGAAGAAGGAGGAGGAGGAAGAAGAGGAGGAGGAGGAGGAGGAAGAGGAGGAGGAAGTGGAGGAGGAGGAGGAGGAGGAAGAGGAGGAGGAGGAGGAGGAAGAACAGTACAATAATAAAAGCCTCTAGCTTCCATTTCTTGGAGTTCATTTCGATAAGCATCATTTTATATGATTTTATGCACATAGCTATGGAGCCCTTGCGATCCTCTCCTAAGAACATCCTCCTTTGTTCTCACTGTGTGAATGGTTAGAGTGCTGTTTAATCATGAACAGGTGTAATTATTTGTCTTTTGCTATCCACTGGGTTTATTTATAGATTTATAGGCACACTGTAATTGTTACCAATAAGGGAAACCGTGTCTTTGGGTCTGGCTTCCTTCGCTTATGTTTTAGCAAACTCCCCAGGATGCCAATGCCTTCACGCCAGTGACTACTGGCCTCAAAATGCTTCCCACATTTCATCAGGGGAAAGTTCTACTACCTGCTTTCCATCCTCAGTGACTCTCAGTTAATGGATCAGGAATGCTGTGGGAGCCTTGGGATTTATCAGGACTTCCCGTGGGGTGTTGAAGTTGAGGCCAGGCTGAAATTCAGTGCTGTTGGGAAAAGGCAGAAAGATTTCAGTTGTGTCTTGCCCAAGTATCATTATCACAGCCAATTCAGCTGACCTGAGGATGTCAGCAATATAACAAAGGCTGCACAAGGGACCAGGTTCTGTAACAAACGTTAAGAGACGGTGATAGATGATCGATGTGCTGAAGTGAAGAAGACGAGGGAGGTGTAGGGATGGAGTCGGAGGAGGTTAAGTCTTCTATCCCCTTTCATCAGGGAAGGTTTGCTCTAATCAGCATGAGAGCTGAGACAGACTTTCCCAACAATGCTCAGCAGCTGAGATAGACCTTGAGCCCTAGAGAAGGAGGAATCACAGGTACCCACGCACACCATGGGCACAGCACAGCTATGTATCTGGTCCTGGTCTCCACGGGTTACCACAGCGCTTAATGTGATTCAAGGCTGTGTCCTAGCTATGGGCAGGAAATGATCCCCCGTGTCCAATGCCAACTTATGGGCCAAATCACACTGCTGTCCAAAATCCGTCTGTTGAGACTTTAATTCCAATGATTGAGGTTGTAACTGCCTTTGTAGAGAAAGTCTTTAAATTGTTCAGGGGATGTTCTCATAAGAATAGGAAATTTGGATGTGGCAAGGCAGCCAGGGCTTGTGCATACAGAAGAGAAGTTTGGTAAGAACCGGGGAGAGGGAGCTGGTCTGCAAGCAAAAGAAAGAAACTACCCTCCAGCACCCTGATCTTGGCTTCTACTGATTAGAACTATGGGAAAATTAATTTCCCGAGCCAGGGGTGTGTGGTGGAGGAGAGGTCGACATGGAGTTGCAGCAGGGATGTAAATTTTTCCTGTATTGGACAGTAGCAGAATCCTTAGTGTATTTATTTCTCAGCTCTCAGTTCATGACAACCACACAAAAAATCCCAGCAGTATACAAAAAATGCTCTTCACCAAACTGACAGCATGCTGTTCATCACGCCTCAACTCCACTTGACTAAGGCCTCTGAAAAGCTTGCTAATCTCAGCCCCAGTAGGAATGTACTCTCATGGAGATGGCAGAAGACAGACATCCAACCACTGTTCAAGCCTCTGCTTCAGTTACCTCCACTGAAGTCCCGCTGTCCAAAGCAAGCCACAAGGTCAGGCCCAAGGTCAAGGAAGAACACGCCTGCACAACTCACCTCAAGCCAAGGTAATCGCGTTCATATATAGTTTTCTTTTTAACTAGGAAGTAAGGGCTTGCGATTACTTCATTGATCTCCTACTCCTAGGTTTCCTCTGCTTATTTTTAGGGGTTGAGTAGCAGTGAACTTGGTCTCAACAAACGAACCTAGAAAAACCTTCCCATCAAGCATGTCGAAGAAAACCATCTTCGACAACTTGCTGTGCAATCGCTTCTCCTCCCTGAGAGTCAGTTCCTTTCTTTCTTTTATTAAAATATATTAGCTACAACACAGCAACCACCTTGCATTTCTGAGTTTTAGAGCTTTCCCTTGAAAATCCAGTTTCTCTGGTGACTGGATACTGATGACACTGGGAAGGAAGCACTCATCGGTGTCCGTCCCGTTACGGTCAGCGCCCTGGGACAGGGGCAGCCTGTAAGAGCCAGTCTCTCCTTAGCTTGCTTCTGCTGGCACTAACGTTTGAATCTCCAGTGTAGATGTATCATTCTGGGGGGGGGGGTCTAACTAAAACAGGACATACTCCCAATATAAACTCATTCTTAATATTGTTCTTTAAACAGTCTGTGTGATAGCAATGTTTGACTTTGGGGAGAATTTCCAACTATAAATTTTCCTTATACAGAGAACTCCATTCCTCCCACATTTTAGTCACACTCAGAAATGCCTTCAGAGTCACGGATACTAGAGATTTCTCTGAGGGATGATGTTCTTTTTTGTTTGTTTTGTGTTTTGTTGTTGTTAGGGGGAGGGGCCTGAACTCTGGGCCTAAACTCTTGAGCTCTTCAGCTCAAGGCTAACGCTCTACCACTTGAGCCACAGCTCCACTTCCAGCCTTTTCTGTTTATATAATGCTGAGGAATCGAACCCAGAGCCCCATGCATGCAAGGCAAGCACTCTACTGCCACCTTCCCAGCCCAGGGATGATGTTCTCTTAGGAGAACATTTTCAACCCCTAAGAGCTAAAAACACTGGGACATTGTATTAGGGCTCTCCAAAGAAACAGAATCCTTGAAAACAAGATGCATATTATAAGTATATATGAATATATACACCTACTTATGGAGAGCAAGGAGTCCCATGAGCTGTATAACTCCAAGTCCAAGTCTAGAAGTCTAAAGGCACAAAACCTGGAACTCTGATGTCCAGGGGCAAGAGAAGATGGCTGTCCCAAGAATTTTCCCTCATTCCTTTCATTTTGTTCTATTTGAACCATACATAGATTGTTTAATACCCGCCCACCTTGGTTAGGGTAGATCTTCCCTTAGTCCACCAATTCAAGTGTTACTCTCTTCCAAAAACATCTTGTAGACATGCACAGAAATAATGTATTCCTCTGAGCGTTTCTCACCCTGGTCAAACTAACATTACAAGTAACCGTCATAGATTCTAAAAGCACCTCCGTTGAGATTGATCAGAATCTTGAACAGACACGAAAGACATCCTTTCAGAAGTCTTTCCCTCTGCACGCAGCTTCCTCAATTCATTACCCGTCTCGTTACGGACATCATGTCCGTCTGGGTGGTGTGGGGCAGCCCTGTGCTTCGCACGATGAGCATGGTGGATGAGACGTTCCTCGCTAAGGAGGACCCAGGGCATGTCTTAGGAGATTACAACAAGAGCTCCTTAAAGGCAGCTGATTTTGTTGTTTTCATTGATTAGCTTAGGGTGGGCAGCTGCTGTAGAAGAAGACGGACCACAGGAGTAAGAACGAAAAGTCAGGAGAACCAGAGAAAGGCAGAGACCCAAGAGAGCCAGTCACCCCGGCTTCTCAGGAGGGTCTCATGGCGGAGGGCCAGCAAGCCTAGACAAAAGGGGCGTCCGCACTCGGCAGCAACATGGCTTCCTGGTAAGCGATCCAGGCCTGGGAGAAAGGGAGTCCTTCCTAACTCCCTCCCAGCCACAAAGCCATCGCATCTCACCTGAACGCCAGAGGAGACAGGCCATGTTGGAGTCAAGGCCCACTTACACCAGCCATAGTCATGAGAAGAAAGCGTTCGTGGCTTCAAACAAAGCTATTTAACTATCATAACATGGACAGAAGGAGGGCAAAGCAAGAATGTTGGGGAACATGCTGAAATAAAGTGCTGCAGGAGAAGATAAGAATGTTAAAGTGAAAGTAGGAATGGAGGGAGGGAGCGTGAAAAGGAGAAAGAAGTAGAAAAATGAAGGGGGGAAGGAAAAGATGGAGGGAGAGAGAGGAAGGAAAGGGAAAGAGAGAAGAAAAAAGAGAAGGAAGATAGAAGGAGAGAGAGAGAAAGAAAGAAAGAAAGAAAGGAAGAAAGAAAGAAAGAAAGAAAGAAAGAAAGAAAGAAAGAAAGAAAGAAAGAAAGAAAGAAAGAAAGAAAGAAAGAAAGAAGGAAGGAAGGAAGGAAAGAAAGAAAGAGAGGGAGAGAGGGAGAGAGAAAGAGAAAGAAAGAAAGAAAGAAAGAGAGAAGGGAAGAAGGAAGGAAGGAGTAGGGAAAGAAGGGAAGAAGGGAGGGAGGAAGGAAGGAAGGAAGGGAGGGAGGAAGGAAGGAAGGAAGGAAGGAAGGAAGGAAGGGAGGGAGGGAGGGAGGAAGGAAAGAAGGGAGGAAGGGAGGGAGGGAGGGAGGGAGGGAGGGAGGGAGGGAGGGAGGGAGGGAGGGAAGAATGAATAGGGAAAGAAGGGACGAAGGAAGGGAAGGAGGGAAATAATATTATGAAAGAATGGTTATGGACACAAGATCCATCACAATTAGAGCCTGCAGCAGCAGATTCATAGACAGCTGCCACTGCCTGTTACTTCTGGAGGATAGAATTAAGCACACCCCATCTCCTCTGCCCCCGAAGATCCTGAGCTCTGTTGATCATGGGCTACAGTGTCCGCAATTTTGATAATTCTCCAAGGACTTGGAACAGTGAGTGTTGCATAAATAGAAGGTTGACATTGATTGATAGTCTCTTCCCTGGAGGAAATTGATCTCCAATTCAAATCTCTAACATAACACTGAGCAAGGTTAATCTTCATATCCCCACAGATGGAGACTAATGGGATGGGTCTAAGTAGGCAGCAGTCATCAGGAAACCAAATTGGGAAATGATAGCTATTGTCACTCAGGGAATTGCCAAGAGTGGATGCCACTCCAAGGGCCTCCCAGGCCAAGGCCCATCATTTCTTTCCCAGAAATATTAGTAGATTGGCGAAAGAACACTGAGAAACGCACGTAAGTGGGGCTTGAATGAAATTAGTGAGAACTGATTCAGCCAGTTTGCTCACACGCAGCTCTTGTTATCGGCTTTCTGATAAAATGCTGCTGGGAGGGGAACACGTTTGCTCCTGTTTGTCTGCAGACAGGTTCGTCCGTCTATGGGACAGACAGGTATTCGCAAGCATACCTTAGCAAAGGGTCCTGGTACCTGTCAACAAACATCCATTAGTAGGTTGACAGAAACAAGCTTAAATAACCTCTTCTGCAAATGTGTGAAGTCCCGGCTCCCTCGTCATCTTAGGCTCTCCTAAGAAGGAACGTAGGAGCTAGTCCACACATCTTCACTACCATTAACTTTTAGCCCATGACAGCCATTCTGCTCATTGGAAGTTATCACTCCAATAAAAATCTATTTCTAGAGCTCACTCTTCTGATTACAGGGGTGGCAGTATGAATAAAAGACCTAGCTCAAAGGGCACGTGTCTTTAATCGCCACCTCTGACGTACGGCCTTCCTTAAATGACATGAGGCCGCCGTCGCTACTTATAACCACCGACCGACTCCTAGCGCAGAACCAGTGCCCGTCATTTTACCCTAGAGGTGTCTTCTGAGCGCCTCAAGGTGCATTATGAAACTCGTATATAAATGACGAACCCTACGAAAATCCTTCTCATTTAAACGAGAATCGTTTCAACCATTGCCGCATGAGATGTGTTGCCGTTGTACAGCTTGAATGTATTCAGGGTCCTTTGGTTGCTGCTGTTGGCAGCCCTGGTGTTGGAAGCCAGGTGTGCTCACGCTCCCCGTCCGGCATGCCCGGGCCTCGGGTTAGTGCTACTCACTGGCCAGTCTGAGCTGTGACCCTGCACTTACGTTGAGCGCATAGCTTGGGTGACAGGTGCAAACCACCGTATCCAGCCTCTCGGTTGACAAAGAACCTCACGAACTTTTTGCCTACATGGAGGTTTGATTTTCTCCCCAATCTCCTGAACTTCTGGGATCGTAGATGTGAGCCACCATGCCTAGCCCTCTTGGTTTTGAATATGAGAGAAAGTAAACAGCATAATTACTGGTTTTTCATGTAAGTACAAAAAGCCCAGTCACTCATGTGTCGGGACGGGGACTTGGACGTCGTCGCTTAGCTTGGTTACTCAAGATTGGCTCTTGTCTTTTGGGCTGCACCCTACATCCAGCTTTTTGGTGGTTAAGTCAACTGAAGAGCGAGTCATGAACTGTCCTGATTAAGCTGGGTTGAACTGTGACCCTCGGATCTCAGCTACCTGAAAAATGAGAGTAAAAGGTCTCAGGGCTTAGCTCAAGTGCAGACTACCTGCCTACCTATTACTAGGTCCTAGTAACCACACATGTAACATTATTTTAATTTGCCTCATTGGGTGATTTCATTTTTCAAGTTACACAAGACATTTCAGAATTGGTTTTAAAAAACCAACCAGGGGCAAGATACTCAATACAATCAATATAATCAATATAATGGCCATTTCAGTACCATTCTACATAGCCCAGAAGTGGTTCCTATCGGGTAGTTAGCCAAAAACCTCAACTCCTCTCTAACTTCCTGCTTCCAAATCATTAACCTGAGAACTGTCGCCAAGACCAACCTCCTTTCCCTACTGTGTATGATTTCCCCCCTTCTAGTTGTGTGATATGTGACCCACATTCTGTTTGCTAGAGAAGAAAACGTGGATTTATTTCACATGTGATGGAGATCTTACTCTCCCAGAGACAACATTTCTCATTGTGCTCCACTCCATGAAGATGAAAGTCTGACACTCCGAGACTCCAGAAACAATCTGTGGATGTATTTCTATTGCCTCTGAAGTCTGAGTTCTAAGGTAGCCAGGAAAGAGGCTGGCATGTTTATTACTGATGTACTTCCTGTGTTTGTTCCCTTCATTGTTGTAACAATGATGAATCTGGGCTCATTTTGCCCACGCAAATGCAAATTAGAACACTGTGAGCACCAGCTTCTTCGGATGCCTGTCTGCAGGGACAGGAGACCTCTAACCCCAGACCCGCGGTGGGAAACCCGGGCTTGCCGAACAAGCCTGCTGATGCACTGCACACTTCGGGGGAGCTTGAGCTGCCTGGGGGGGCAATGTAGAAAGGACAGGAGGAAGGGATGGAATGCACCAATAAAGAGTTGTCAGTAGCCGTTCAAATTGAATGCAGGAAAGAATTAACTGGACTCTTCATTAAAACCTAGCTTCGTATTTAACCCATCTGAAATGGGATTGAGATTCTTTGTTTCTAACAAGTTCCTATTTGGTATCACTGTTGTTGGTTGGCTGGTGCATAGAAGACACCGGAGCCGGGCAGGAGTTCTTGTACAGATTCTAAAGAACGCTGTGCACATAAGGTAGTTCCAGGTCTAGATTCTGTGTTACTAAGGACCTCCAAATCACACATGGATTTTTCAGTGGATAGATACACACGTAGTGCTTTAAGTTTTTGTTTTACTCGCCAAAAGAAAAAAAGGAATGAGAAAATTGTGCTTGTGGATCCTTCCAGAAGCCACTTAACCATAACTCAGACCAAGCTGCAAAGTCTTCCCGTGGCTCAGACGCGGCCCCTGCCCTGCGCAGCACACGGCTCTTCGCTGGCTCCTCTGGAGGACACGCTCCTGACTTCCAGCTCAGAGGTCAGCTTTGTCTGTTATAAAGGTCGTACAAGCAAAACCCCGCACGGGCACGCTTCGTTCCCCGTCCTGTCCACCTCGAGCGTGGTGCACCTAGCTACTCTGTTTCCCTCTGCAAATGATTTCAGGTTTGTGTGTGACATGGAGACACTGCCTCAGAGATGCTGCCTGAGCGAATAATCATGGCTGGATGCCAACACTTGATGCATAACCATTACCACGGGTCAAGTTTTACCCAGAGCCACGGTTTCCTGAATCCTGTTCTATAATACTCCACTGTAACGATTGATCCTAATTTATTTCTCCATTGTCATATTTATTTTTAACAACTTATACGTGCATTTGTTCATTTTAGTGTTTGTATTTCTAGTTCATCGCTTTAATTTTTTTCCCTTTTCTTTTTAATAAGTATTGGTTTTATACCAATAAAAATTACTTCTGAGAAAAATCCCCCTAACTTAATTAGCCTAAAAATGACAGGTGTATTGTCTGGCAGTTCTGTAGGCCAGGAGTCTGGGAGGGCTCCCTCGGTGCTTCTGAGAGAGAGACGGGGTAAAGGCCTCCCTGGGTCTCTGGGGAGACCCGCCGCTTCCCCGCTCGTTCTGGTCAGGGTCGGAAGCGGTTCCTCCCACGCTGTGCGGCCGACCGGCTGCCCTGTGACCTTGCTGGGCTCCAACTGGAGGCTGCCCCTTCACTTCTAGAGGTGTCTTTGCTCCTCATACGGGGCCCACTCCATCTATCGTCAAGCATGGCACCCCAAATTCTTCTCACACTGGCATTCCCACTCAGGATGCTGAGATCTGATGATCAATTCTGGTTTGAGGCGGGTCCAGGTAGAAAATTCCATCAGACTATGAATCTCCAATTAGTAAGCCAAAAGCTAGAAATGGAGCCATGGCTCAAGTGGAAGAACACCAGCCTGGAGCCAAAGAGACCAAGTGAGAGCGTAAGGCCCTTGTGTGCCCCAGGACTGGTAAATAAACAAACAAACAAACAAACAGTACAGCCTCAGTTGATTTAGAGATGGCCTAACGGAGGAATTAGCATGGTTCTTCTTTCCATGTGCATGATCAAGATTTTCCCACTATTCTGCAGTTTTAAATTGTCACTAATCACTGTGCGCACGCACGCGCACACACACACACACACACACACACACACACATTTGTGTTTGGACTCTATTTGTTCTCTTGGTCTACTTCTCTATCTGTACACTAATAATGATTTCTTTATCACAAACCACATGACAGCAGAAGTTTTTGAATTTCGCTCTTTATGATTGTGAGTCTAAGTCTGACACAAGATGGTTTTCCAACAGGATATGCCAGCTGGTAGGGATGTTACCAAGTTGGAAAATACAACTTCTTCTACCTCAAACTACTGAGTGTTCATTACAAAGAAGCAAGTACTCACTGAAGGTCTTCGCTCACTGAAGTCAGTTTGTTAGGCATGGCTAAACCAGTTTGAACTTCATCCTGAAGGCAAATAGGAGTCAGTAAAACAACTTGAGAAAGCAATTAAGTTTTTATTGCTTTTTAATAAAGGAGTTAGGTAGGAACAACATAGGTGAGCTTTCTTAGTAAATTTAGTTAGGAGCAACCATATTAACAACTGTGAGGAAGCTGGGTAGGGAACTTCGGGTTGATTGGTGTGGTTAGAAAGGAATTGAAGAGCACTCTGAGACAGATAGATGACAATAGCACTACAGAGAAGAGTTAATGGAAGCTACTTGGAGATTAATTATACTGGAAGGTTGACTAGAGCAGCTATACTACTGACAAAGAACGCAGGCAGTGTTGGGTGTATGTAAAGATAATTAGCTCAGAATTGAGTTGGTTTGGGACTGAGATACCTACAGCCTCTCCAAATGGAAGCTTTCATCAGAGAGTCAGAATTAGAGGACAGAGCCCAGCAGAGACATCAGAGCTAGAGTCAGAGCACGTAGATGGTAGGGGAAGACAGGACTGATCAGCTCCTCCAGCAACGCAAGAACCAATGAACACTGGGAAGAATCACTGTGAATTTCATGGGGAAGAAGGAGGGAAGAGGAGAGAAGGAAAGAGACAGAGAGAGAGAGAGAGAGAGAGAGAGAGAGAGAGAGAGAGAGAGAGAGAGAGAGAGAGAGAGAGAGAGAGAGACTGAAAAGCGAGGGAGAGAGTAATTCACTGTAGCAGTAGAAAGGGAGTCAGAAATTAACAGTACCCAGTCACATTTACATTGGTGTCTCCAAGTAGCAACTGCTCCACTGAAAATGTAAAGTGTCACACAGAAAAATACTGGCCTTTTCTTTGTCTTTTTCTGTAAGAGACCACCATCAAAGCTGTCTTTTCTATAGTTAAAGCATTAACCATAATATTAATCAAATTATATGACTACACCAGACATGAAATTAATGGAGAAAGTCTTCATAAATGGTGATCATTTTCATGATATGCTGAGGTAACCTCATTTTATTTTAATTAAAAACAGGTAATGACAGAGAAGTGAAAACGAAAAGGCCCCAGCTAGAATGATTATCCTCAGGATCATAGAGACTAAAGGAAACTTCCCTTGTGGTATGGAAATGGTTAAGCAGGGGGAGAGAGAAAGAGAGAGTTAGTATATTCCAACCTTTTAACCCAGGGTTGAATTTACATTCACCGGTCGATGTTGGATATTAGCCACTTCTTATTATGAGGCAGGGAATTCCCAGTGTTCACCCGGTCATTTCTAGCAGGGTCCGTACAATGAAATGCCGGCGTGGTGCACAAAGGTGCAAAGCAAGGCATGCTGGGACTCTCGGCTCCAGGCTCCTCAGCCTTCGAGGAGCCCGCTGCCTCGGGGCTCTGGAACACACAACCAGAGGCCGTCAGCTCACCGGTTCCGAGCGCATCTCATCCGGTGACAGATCCGCTCCATCCACAGGGTAGCAACACAATACGAAATTAGAGGAGGGAATCAAATCAGTCGCCCGTCCAGCAGGAGACAGTGTGTGCTCTCTTCGAGATGTTAGCAGGTGCACTGGGTGAATACAGATACGTTGATAAATGGCTGATTCGCTAGACTTGTAGCAAACGCATGCTTTACCAGGGATGACTTTTTAAGTCACCATACATCAAACAGACAGTGTCAGCCTTTGAGGATAAACCCGTGGAGCCTTGTTGTGCTCTTTGAACTACCTCTGAGACTCCGAGACTGAACGGGCCCTGAGTGTTCCTCAGAGTCTGTTGGAGGAACGGATTGCTTCAAAGGGGAGAGCCATCCCATCCAAGGGGAGACGCATTGATTGAAGGACCCCGTGTGAAATAGTCTTTAATAATTACCAGAAAGCTGGAATCGACTGGTGTTTTGCTGAGCTATATTTTATCTTTATTGGATTAACTGTGACACAGTAGGTTATGTCAAAGGGAATCTGCATGAATATTAAAAGTAAATGTGGTGTGAATAATAGATAACTTGCATTAGATGCACCAGCATGCAGTAATTTTTATTCACCTACATAATTAGATTAAAACAAATCTGCCGCATAAAATACATTGTCTTATATAATCTGGCTTGAAAACACCCAGAAGTTATGGTCACAGGATATTTGCTGGTGCGTTGCACATAAACACACAATTCACCCTCAGACGCATTTTTCTTAATGGCATCTAGTGGTGATTGTGAATGTTAACATCTGAGAGCCAGGAAGAAATATCCTTAAGGTCGACTCCAATCCCATAATGTCAGTACAAGAGTCAAGCATTCAACGTGTAACTTTTATGTCCATCAATGAGAAATGATGAGGGAGTGTAAATTATTTAGCGAAATTAACCTCTAGCAAGCCCTTATCCATCATTTGAAAGCCCACCACAATTATTTCCACACATCTATCTTCATATGTTGACTCTGTTCTATACGAGAAATCCATTTTGAAGGTAATCCATATTCCCACTCCCACTGGATATTTTTTCTGAGAGATCTCAGTGCATCCCTGTCTGGAAGTGGTATCTTCCCCGCTCTCATCAGTGTTTCTCCAACCAGCATCCTTTCTCATTGCTGAAAACAGTCAGATTTGTTACAATGGTGGGAGACTCCAACATGGCCCGATCACATCCCCAGATGGATGGATGCTGGGGTACCCCCATCCCTGGGCTTCTTCTACTCTGAAGTTCTGAATATCCCCACCCACTGACCAAGGAATGGCCCCGGGATGGAAATCAGCCGAGAGGACTGGGTACTGTGCAGATGCACCAGCAATATGTTGGTGGAGAGCTCTCCCCGGAAGGCCACATGGCTCATCAGGCAAGTGACAAGTGTTGATGGATGGTCTGCTGGTCCCGTCTGGTCCCCGACAGTTCCAGAGTGCTGGCCAGCAGGGCTGCGTTCTCGGCTGCTCCCACTGTCCTCCAGGCCGGGTCCCAGGTGTCTTCTCCCTCCCCGTCCAGCTCCCGTGCCCACGTCCAGCCCACCGTGCCTGGGCAAGGCGGCCACCTGCTCTGACGCGCAGGTCCAGGCCCCATGGTGAGCACTGCTGGCGTCACCCCCCTCCACGGGGGCCTGAGGTGATGTGGCTCCACTCACCTCAGCCAGCCTGGCTGGGGAGGGACTGACACGGTCTCCCAAGCTTCTCTTGTAATCCACTGTCACTGCGCAAATTCAGCTCCTTCGTCCTTCTGGGACCTGGAGCTCAGGTTCCTTCTGACACTTTTATTTAATTTTTAATTGTGTGGTTATTGCACGGGTGATGTGCAGAGGCTGGCAGTTATGAAGTCAGGTAGAGAGTGCTTTTCTTCCTTGGACAATGTCACTGCTCCCCACCCTCCCATCGACTGCCACAGTTGTACAGCTCATTTTCAGCGCAGTGTCTTTTCAGTACCTCTGCTGCATTTGCTTATCCTTCGTCTCTCCATTTCTCCTTTCTGTGACCCCCTTACTCCCCCAAGAGCAGATAAAGAATACACAAGACAAAGAGAAAAGAAAACAAAAGCGACAACAAAGAAAAAATGCCTCTTGTTTCCGTTCCTGGAGTTTGTTTTGATACATATTATTTTTTTATAGGCATTGCACCTTTGTGTTCCTCTCACACGTGACCTCCTTTGGTCTCACTGTGTGTGAATGCCTAGAGGCCTGTATAATATATCATAACCTGGTGTATTTTAGAGAAAATATGTGCCGCTTATCTCTCTGAGTTTGGTTCACTTCGCTTGGCATGATTTGTTCTAGATCCATCCATTTTCCTACAAATAACATAATATTATTCTTTCTAATGGCTTTGAAATTTCCATTGTGTGCAGGTCCCGTATTTTTTGGATCCACCTATCTATGGTAGGGCATCTGGGCTGTCTCTGTCATGTGGCCACTGTGACTAGTTTATGCTTAGATTCTTAAAAGTCATCTCCCCTATGTCCTCACAAAATCCGCTCTTAGAAGTAAATAACATTTGCTATCAGAACCAGTCTGCCAGGTTCCCAGCCGCTCACTCTGCTCTCTCTTTATACCCCGCCACTATAATTCTTCCCAAAGCAATACAGATGGGAGACGGGGGATGGTCCTAAACAAGGCGGTCTGGAAGCGAGGCCCCAGGGGTTTGCAGTTTGAGCTGTTTCCACACCTTCCTTCCAGCCACCACTCACAGCTTGCAAACCTTAAAGCGCTCTTCTCACCCCTTCTGGGCTTAGTGATAGTTTTATAGAAAAGAAAAAAACACAATGATACGTATGGTTTACTAGCGTTGTATATTTACCAAGACACGCTTGCACAGGCCGTTTCAGTGGCTCCATAGTGTGGCATGATTCTCACCCGTTCACTGGTGTGGGGATGGAGAAGTTCATCACCAGCACGAGCTTGCAGATTATCCAGAGCTCAAGCTCTTAAAACAGAAGGAACTTCTAAAAGCACAAAGACCATTTGTCTGCAGTTCGGCAGCTGCATCTAAATGCAGCGAAGCCTTCTGTTCCAGAGCGTGAGGAAGGAACGGAGGATCCCCTCAGAACCCATTTTCACAGAGCAGCTTTTCCCAGTGAGCCCCAAATGCTCCTATGTGGCGTCAGTCAGAAGCCTCCTTGAGGCTCGGAAGCAAGTTTCCCGCAGGGGAAGCGTTGGTCAAACTCATCAGCACGTCCATGCAAAGACCGATGCAAACGCAGAACCTGAGCTCCACCTACTGTGCTTCTTCAGGTTGCTTTACGCAGGAGACCCACTCTGTTCTCCACAGCCAGCCACGCGCTCCCGGGGCCCTGGTGGATGGACAGGCATCGGGGCGACCACTGCCGGGACCCACTAACTTTTCACAGAAAGGAAAAGAAGGACAGACTGCCGGAGTCACTCTGCAGATGTAACCAGAGGTATGGTTTGAAGAGAAGAATGAAAGCAAAGGAAGAAGCTTCCGGTGCTGACCAATGTGTGTGGGTGTCAGAGTCAGATCATTTATTTTACCTCTCAGGAGAGAGGATTACAGTGCACACAATGAACAACTAGCTATTATAAAGGCAGCGTGCTTTTGGACAGAGCAAGCACACTGAAATTACCCTGAGACCTCTCGTCTCCATCCTACTCAATAGATGCGTGGTCCTGTCCTGATAAGATAGAATTCGTATCTTGAACACAGGCGTGATTGTTGAGCCTCCTGAAAAGTTACCTGTCATGCAGGGATGGATAGGGCCAGGCGGGGCCGGCAGGCTTCTCCGTGATAAGCACAGATGTTCCCACATGCGGCATCGGGGTTGTGAAGCTCCCTCAGGGTTTTATTGTTCCCAACCCTTCACGGAACGGCAGGTGTTTCCTGAGTGTGCGCCCTTGTGTTGCTTGACGTCCTCCCGGAGAACGATCGGATCCTGGGCCACAGCCTCCCCAGGGGTCGCAGCGAGTGAGTCTTATGTAAATCAGGTAATATGTGCGTGTAGCAGAAACTCAAATACAAGAGCTGGCTAATAAAGTGAGACTCAAGCCTCAACCACAGTCCCCTTTAACTGTTGCTCTGTCTCCTGCTTTCGAGAGTTAAACAGCAATTTGAATTGTTTTTTGGTTAGGACTGATATTTGTACAAACTTCAGACCATTTCAGTTTAACGTCCTGGTTTTATTTGAAGAAAAATGTTCTTATGTCAACTCCTTCTCAGTTTACATCACTAATTTCCATGCTTTGAATGGTTACTTTTGTAGCTACAAATAAATCCATAGACTCTCATTTCAAGTTCTATATATTTAAAATGTATATATAGAGAGAAGGTCTGGGAAGGTGGCTCAGTGGTAGAGCGCTTGCCTTGCATGCATGAGGCCCTGGGTTCGATGCCTCAGCACCACATAAGCAAAAAGAAAAAAGCCAGAAAGTGGCGCTGTGGCTCAAGTGGTAGAGCGCTAGCCTTGAGCTGAAGAGCTGAGGGACAGCGCCCAGGCCCAGAGTTCAGGCCCCACGACCCGATCCAAAGAATAATAATAGTAATAATGCTGGGTGAGAGAGAGACAGAGAGACACAGAGAGAGAGACAGAGACAGAGACAGAGAGGCAGAGACAGAGACAGAGACAGAGAGGTATCAGATACCCAATCTGTAAAGTAAGAAATGTAATTGCATTTTTCCTTTCTCCCTCCCAGTTCCCATCTATTTTAAACATTTAATTGTGACTCCTGTTTTGACTATAGATTGATGACAAATGTTTATAGCATTCAGTATCTTAACAAGATTCTAAATATGTAGGTATTCTTTATTGTAAAATAAAAGAGCACGCTAGAGATGCGTTTCACTGTCTATAATTTGTGAGTTCTCACACCTCCTATAATTTAAATCACAATGTTTTTGGTATCTAGTCAAAATCAAAATCACTGGTGAAATCTCTCTTCTCTTTCTCTTTACATGAATTAAAAACGATGCCATATTTTGGGTTCCTCTACATCTCATTTCTTGGCATATCTCATTTTCTTTCTTTTTTACATTTGAAAGAGTTATATCTTAATCATAGGTCCAATGTTCTTCAGGCTTTTCTTATTCCCTTTCATTTGATACACGTCTCCATTTTTTTGGAGCAATTTTACTTGGATGTTAATAACCCCGTGTTTTCATTTGAACTGGCTGGCTTAGCAGCAAGCCACAAGAAACTCGGGGTTTCATTCTGTTAATTCATGAATTCAACAAGTTTTTCCTCCTGAGTTGTGTAGTAGATACTCGAGTAATCTCCTCAGCCAATACAACGAACGATGGTCCTGAGTGTTTTCCTGTGGTCCTTGGTTTTGTTTTGGTTGAGTGGTGGTCAGCTCTTTTGTCATTTTTTTTTGGCGTATGTGTGTGTGTCTGTGCTGGTCCTGGGCTTGAACTCAAAGCCTGAGCACTGTCCCTTAGCTTTGTCGTGCAAGGCTCATGACCTACCACTTGAACTCCACTTCTGGCTTTTTGTTGGTTAACTGGAGATTAGTCTCTCAGATTTTCCGGTCCAGTACAGCTTTGAGTCAAGATTCTCAGATTCCAGTCTTCGTAAAGAGCTAGAATTTATAGACATAGCCACCGGCACCTGGCAGTGGGTATCGGCTCTTATTTCATAGCGTTGGAATTTTTGTTCTGTCTTCCTTTTTATTAGTACCACTTTTCTCCACATGCTTTCTTCTTCCCCCTCCTCCTCTTCCTTCTCTTCTTTCTCTCTGTCTGTCTGTGTCTCTCTATTACACACACAGTCCTCCTACTGAAAGCTCTTGTGTGTAGATTTGATTTTCCCCCCAGTATTTTCTTTCCGTGTATTTATGTTCTATGCTCTGAAATCTTCTACAATCTCTCTAAATTTACTATGGCAAACGTTTCCAATTTCCAAGGCTGTTTATGACTTTTCTGATAGTTTTTAGCAATGTATGTGGCTTCACAGGTAACACACCATTGTGACTTTAATGAGAATCTCAGTGGCATTTTATCAATAATGAGAACTTGAATATACATGCAGCTGTAAGAGATAATATAAAGAGATCAAGGGCACTTCATCCAGTTTTTCTTTAAAAACCTTTGTCCAAGGCATAGCATAATATTACATCTAAGACACTGAAATTCCACTCATTTTTCCAGATTTCCCCCATGTACATATAGACATGTGTTTGTGTGTACATGTGTACGTCTGTGTGTCCACTGAAAACACTAGCACAATGATGTCTGGGGGCAGTTGCGGGACATGTCTGGTGGACACACATCTTAGTTTTATAGGAAACCACATGTTGGCCACTGTCGCAACGTGGATCTCCAGCTAACCTTCTCCCCCAAAGAATCTGGTCAGCCTGGCTCTTCACACCTGCTCCGGCATTCTGATCTCTCCCTGCCAATACAATGCTTTGTACCCGCACTAGCTTTATAGTGAGGCTTGATGTGGAAAGCAATACCATCTTCCCATGTATTCTTTGTGAGCACTGCTTTAGCTCTTTGGGGTCTTACACTTTTAGAATAAGCGTGTCTGCATCCACAGGAACCTTTGCTGAAATCTCGATGAAAATTGCATCGAACTGATAGACCTTTTGGGGGAGAAATGATGTCTTGACTCTGTTGCGTTTTTCAACATGGGCACCACACGCCTCCCCATTTATTTAGGCTTTCTTTTATTTCCTGTATCAGTATTTCACAATTATCCATACACAAATATCATCTGTGTTTTGTTCATGGTATTTCTGTTTGGGAGTGGTCATGAATAGAAGCATAGAGTTTTTACTTCGATTCCAGGCATTTACTGGTGGAATGTAGAAATGCCGCAGACGCTTCGTGCTGACCATGTAGACGGTGGCCTGGCTGGACGTATTATCCTAGGTTTGGAATCATAGCATAGCACAGAGATAGTTTAAGCATCTTTTACATATCCTTTGCTCATTTCTGAACTCTTTCTGTATCTAACACTTTCAGAATTACTTTAGACAAACCTGGCAGAATGCAGGAGAGGATCACAAAGGCTCAATCGCTATGTGCATATTATCGTATCATCAAAATGAACGCCAAGAAATGCAAACAAGAAAGTGTGTTTGCAATTTTGATTTTCCTTTCTTCCCTCTTTTGTCACTGTTTTTTATTCCCGTATCTTTCGTCTTGTACGTAAGTTTATCTGTTTGGGGGAGGGTAAGGAGGAGTCCAGAAATGTAGGCGAAAGGGTAAACTAAGGCAGCAGTATACTCAGTAGACACTATGTTGAAAATGACCTATAGAATTTGGGGGTGGGAGCAAGAGGGAAAAACTGGGAGAAACGAAGAAAAGAGATGACAATATCCAAAAAGAAATGCACATGAATCTCACTATTAAACATAATGGTAAGTGTAGGTTTGTTATAGATATTCCTCCTCAAGCTAATGCCCTTTATTCCTCCATTCCTGAGTATTTTTTTATTATCAATGAGAATGGGGCTTCATCAACTTTTATTCTACCACAATTGATAGAGCTATTTGCCTTTTCTTCGTTTATTGTGATGGTGAATTATATTGATTAACTTGTGAATGTTTAGACTACCTTTGTCCACTTGTTCATGGAGCTCAGTTATATTTTCACACTGCTGGGGCTGGTTGATTGACATTTTGTAAGGGGAGTTACACCACCCTATCCAGACTGGAACTCTACAGTCACTTTCAAAACTATGGTGAAAAACGGTAAGAGAAATGAGGATGATTGGAAATTAGTTAGGTTGTCTATTTTTCTACCTCTTCCCTTGTTGTCTTCCGGGCATTTTGTTGCTGTTGCTGTTGTTCTGTTCTGTTCTACCCACGGAGGACATTTTCTGTAAGTTAATTTTACAAATGCAGTTCGCAGGAGTTAGGGAGGGAAGCCAGCCAGCTAGTCCTGAGCCTGAGCGCAGGCCTCAGGAGAAAATCCGACTGCATCTCCAGCTCCTCTAGATACCTGGATTATTTAAATGGTTATTGTCCAACTTGAGTTTGTTATTTATAACTAAAAGAAGTCAAAGCAAATGAAGTACGTAACACTTTTAGCCTGCCATTTTTAAATCAGAAGTTTGGTAGAATAGATGACTACATTCATCTTTAAAGACTAATGTGTCTCCGTGCTTGAAGGGAATGTTTCCTTTCAGTCTTTCTCTTTATAAAGACATCATGTTCTATTTTTAAAAACATGAATCAATCACTCAACTATTCTATTCTTCATTTACAAATATAATGACCCTTAAATTTTCCCTTTACCGTCAGCCGCTGGCAGTAAGCCCTTCCTCCGCTCTGACCTGGGTAAATCTAGGTCCCCGAGGCTGTGGAAAGTTCCTGAAAGTCGTTTGTTACCTAGCAAAGGAAATCCATGCTCCAACCAAGGGTAGAATTGGGTCTCAGAAGAGGAATGTGATGAAACTTCAAAAAAGCCAGCAATGATCTGCAGAACGGGAGAGGAAGAGGGAGGGTGGAAAGGAGAGAACGAGAGAGAGAAAGAGAGAGAGGGGGTCCCATGCGAATGGAGTCCTCGGATGGCATCCTGGTCTCCCTGCTACACTGTAACTGCTTCCGGGGCAGGGAGCCAGTCCGCCTCCTATCAGAAGGAACTTTTGTCCATAATGGATGTGACACTTCACGGTGTAGCTCCTGAAAGTGGGTGCCTTTGTTACGTTTTGCTTTGCCCAGGGCAGTTGTCATATCAGAGGTATAATAGTGTATTCATTTCCTTCAGAGGAATCCCTTTTGCCTACAATTGCTATTTTCTTTCTAGTTCTTTCCTCTGAAGCTATACAGTACTCAATATGTGAGAGTTACCAGAACCACAAAAAGACAATATGAACCTTCTTCAAATGGGAACAAGAATCTTATTGTTCACAGTGAAAACAATTTTGATTGGACTAATAATTTGGAAATTAAACTGAAGAGGACAGAAAAAAGTATTATACCTTGTACAAACCATAAAGTTTAGGTGGGAACAGTGTCGATTTGCTGATCATTACAATGATTATTTTTGTCTTCTTGAGAAGTAATATTTTTTTCAAGGAAGGTACAAAATGTTGATAGAATGTGTACCACTCCATACGTCACTTATATACGTGATGTAAAGTGGATACTGTTTATAAAATTATTCAAAGGTCAACCATTTTCCCCAAGAGTTTCTCTTGATCTTTTTTTACTTTGATTACTTGTGTTTGAAGTGCCATCCTCAAATGCTTAGCTTCTTCGCTATTTATGTGAGGAGTAATTCATTTCAGTGGCTTTGCAGCGACTTGAGTAGTTCTTCAACATCACTTGCATCAATTTTATGAAATCTTGAGTGGTTTGCATTGTAACTTAGGCGGCCATATATTAACATTAGACAATGGAGAAGACCTAACAGTTTAAATGTAATGCCTCTGGTGATCAGTATTGAGCAGGAAAGGTGTTTTGGTACAAGCTGTTTAAATTTAGATGAAAACTTACATAATTAGAATCCTGGCATTTTCTCAGATTCTAATCTACTTTTAACCATGTCAATAATATTAAATACCATTTCCAATTAGTATGTGCTAGACTCTGTATTGGGAAGTCTGAACCTAGAACTGAATATATATTCCTTGACTACAACAGATTGGATTTAAAATGCAATTCAGATGATTTAAAATGTAAGATTCTGTATAAACAAAATGTGGTGCAACCTGCAGGTAATCCCAGTGGATGCAATATTTAAGGGAACATTTGATAGATGGATAGAGCTGACCATGCAAAACTGTGAAAGGAGCAAATGGCATGTCATGAGCAAAGGTAATATCATTCTCTGATGACCATCTTGAAAATTTTCAAAAGTGGATGGAAGGTTGAATGCAGATGAAAAATACTAAAAAAAAAATGGTGGAAACTGAACAGTGACCTAATAAGTCCAACTGAGTACAACCAAGCTACTGCGGCTGAGCAAGAACTGTGCAAAAGCAGACTACGCTATCAATATGCACCTTGACACACCTCCAAAATTATGATACGGAATCACTCCTCTAAAACTCTCCTGGTATTTTATTCATATGCTAACTTTATTCCACCCTTAGACAGCTATGCTGGCCTAACCAGAAGAGCTTTTTTAGCTATGAATATAGATGAAAATGATGGATTGATGGATAGAAAAGTGGACACATGGATGAGAGGTAGATAATATGTTTTGCCACAAAAATTGTCCAGTTGATCTAATGTATTCTACACTTCCTAATCCCTGCAATGTCTGCTCTGCAAATACGACCTTGTGCCGCTCTGTCTGACCCAGAACATATCTATTATCAACCATATGTGAAAGAAATCTCTGTCAACCGTACCCTCGGCTCGCCCTGTCTTTCTAGGCACTTTCCTTTTTTAACTTTAGAACTATGTTAAACTCCAGAAAGAAGCTACTCGGTATAATTGAGTGGCTCAGGTCAGATTCCCCTGACACAGACAGGCTGTGACAGGGATTTAAATATACACCATGAATTGAGGAAATGCTCTTGAGGCAAAGTCAGGCAAAGGAGGGAGATACGGTACAACGAAGGCGTAAGAATGAAGCGGCGAGGTGGTTCTGGGTCCACAGGAGCTCCTGAGCGTGAGTCAGACGGCGCAGTGACACCCCGACACACAGCTGACCCTTACACACACGCAGCCCTGTCATCCACTGGCCCCCGCTGAGACAAGAGATGGTACTCACCATCTCACCAAACAAACCGCTGCCCAGCAGAAGTTCCTAAGTGAGCTGTAGAGCCGAGATGCTCAGCAGCAGATGAAAGGAAGTGGATGGACGACCAAGACACTGTTCCAACACAATCCAGAGGTTGCACGGCTCAGACCCCCGTGTCTGCATCGCATTCTTGCCTACAGCACCTAGACACGGCTGTGGTCTACTTCTAGAGAGGTTGACACTAAGAAGATTCATAGGTCAAACTGGAAAACCTACTGTTACATTTTGACCCTAGATCATACTTACTCTGCTTCACCTCCTTTATCACTTATTCTAGATTTCTCTTGCTCTCAGCAAGTACTTTTGCTGTTAGAAGTGGCTACCCTGAGGGGATAGCCCAGAGGGTCACTCCTGAGGGGTCTTCTATAGTTGCCCATTTACAATGGAAAGTAAACATATTCTGGGCACTGGTGGTTCATGCCTATAATCCTAGCTACTCAGGAAGCTGATCTCTAAGGAATGTGGTTCAAAGCCCATTTGGGCAGGAAAGACAATGAGATACTTATCTCCTAGTAACCAACAAACAGTCAGAAGTGGGCACTGTGGCTCAAGGGATAGAGCGCTAACCTTGAGCAATAAAAAAACCTCAAGGACGGTGACCTAAGTTCAAGCCCCAAGACCCACACAAAAAAATATATAAATAAGCAAAGAGTACTAAAAGATAACCCTGAGAAACACTATATGCCAGATATTTTCTCCTCTGGCCCATTGTGCAGTTGTATTGTTAGTAATCATGAGGATCACAGACAATTAACCGGCCAGGATGGACTCCTGTTTGTATATCCCACAGTCTACTGTGCACGGGGCCCATGCTGCTTGGCCTTCTTCACTTTAACTCAGAGTTCTTCTGCATCCAGCTTCTGGAGGAGCCGACCTCCTTGGGAAGTGGGACCACTGGACCACTAGTGTAAAGTTGGGGGATGAAAAGCACACATTCCCCGTAACCAGGTCTCTGGGAGCAATGAAGAGCAGAGCCTCTTCCTGCCCCCTGCCTTTCCCAGACCTGTGGCCCTCAGTCTCGCATGGTACTCTGTGCTTCGGCATTCTGCGTGCTGTCATGCTAGGGAGACTGGGAGCAGAGCATCTCAGATGGTCCCTCCAAAACTAGGTTCTGAACTAAGGCTCTGAGGGCGGGAGGCTCCCAGGGGTGGTGAGAAGTCAGGAAATGGAGCCAGGAAGAGGAGGAGAGCAATGACACCAATGACGAGACCGGTTACTGCTGTGGGAATGCCGTTCCAGCCCGGGAGGGACCGACCTTTGGAAGTATGCACAATCGCGCAGACCTCACCCTTCTGAGAAAGCCGGGATCATGACTCTGCAGACCCCACCCATCGCATGTGCAAGGATGCTCGTGAGCACTCTCACTGTGCGCTTCCGTGTGTGTGCATGAGATCCCTCCAGCTGCTGCAGAAGCTGGCCGTAAGACACTTCTGGGGAGTATGGGAATGGTGAGGGTCCATAGATCTTTGAGAAGGCCGTAGATGTACAGTGGAGGGACTTCGTGGGGGAACAGATTAAGTTCATTGAAGAATGAGGACTCCCAAGAATATTTAGTGTGAGTGACTTTTTTAAATAAGAGCTGTGTTTCTTGCACAGTAGGTCTGCGGGTGGACCTTTACACAGTTTACAGCTGCATTCTTTGATCCATTTCAATGCTGGTGTGTGCCCTCTGAGAGCCACGAGGAGAATGGCTGGTCTGGAAACATTGCAGTCTGACCTCCAGGGCCCTTTTTCCTCCCTTGGCAAAAAGGCAAATATTTAATTCCAAAGAGCTTAGTTTCTCCTAATGCTATTGTAAAAAGCACTGAAGTCCTAGGGTAGCAGGAACTATAAAACGACACCATCGACGCTGGCAGATCTCACTTTACTGGTGAAGAAGCACAAATGGAACATATTAGAACTACATTAGCCAAGACTGTAATTACAGGAATTTAATGAAATTAAGTTAATGGCCAATCATCTTGAACTTTCAAAAGTACGTGTAAGGGTCAAATAAAAGGGAATACAATCTGAATGTACTTTAGACTTCTAAAGAAATTATCAGCTAATGAGTTCTTAAGCAATCCTCTGCAACACAACCCCAAACCTCATAAACATTCAAACTGGGTTAGAACGCGTAAGGCAAACCAAACAGAGTCTTCCATGTTTAATGAAACTATCGTCATTTTTTCTCTCTCTGTGTCTGCAATACCGGGGTTGAACTCGCTGGGCAGGCCCTGTAGCCTTGAGCAATGCCACTAGCCATTTGTGTTCTGGTTATTTTTCAAGAGAAAGTCTCACTCTGATGCTGACGGCAGCACTTATGACTCTTCCTATTCACACTTTCTGTCGATGGTGTAGAAGTACAAGCCTCCATGCCAAACTTTTCCTGTTGGGATAGGGTCTTGGAAACTTCTTTGCTTGGGCTAGCCTGGATTCAGGAGCCACCTGAATCGCTAGGATTATAAGCCACCGTGCCCAGCTTATTTCTTTTATTTTGAGCAAACACAAACATTTCCAATATGACACTGATATTGTATATGAGAGTAAAATTAGCGCTTATTTGGAAGTTCTGGGTATTTGGTCTCATTCAGTGCTTGCATAACTAGGAAAACTTGAAGTTTCTGGACAAATAAATCAGACTTTATTCCTGAAAGTAACAGCCTGTACTTACCTATATGTACTAGTAGTATAATATTATATTACATATTATCCGATATTATATTATATTATGTTAGCTAATATTATAATATTATATTAACGGATAATCCATGTAAAAGTGTTTTGTGTTCAGCTCAATTAACAAGAATAGTAAATAAAAATCTCAGACCCTACCATTAGAAAGTGGAGATGGACTCTACAAAGCATAGTTTGTTGTGTGTGGACTACTGACAAATCCTATGTATATACCAGTCTACTAGTACAAGGAGCTCAAGCTACTTTGTAATCGTGTGTGTGTGTGTGTGTGTGTGTGTGTGTGTGCGCGTGCGCGTGCGCGCATGCTGGTCCTGGGGCTTTATCTGAGCTGCTTGTGCTCAAGGCTAGCACTCTACCACTTAAGCCACAGTGCCACTCCGGGCCTTTTCTGAGCAGTTTATTGCAGATGAGAATCTCATGGACTTTCCTGCTGGGGCTGGCTTTGAACAGTGATCCTAGATGTCAGCCTCCTGAGTAGCTAGGATGACAGGTGTGAGCCACTGGTGCCAGGCTTACTTTGTAGTCTTAACTTTAAACTCAGAGTTGCTCAGAATCCATCCTCTGTGGAAGAGCTGAGCAACCTGGGCGTTGGGAACTGGTGGACTGGCGTGTAACGTTCTAAGGATAAGAAGTAAAATAGAATATCATCAGTTAGTAGAACAATTGTTTAGAAAGATACAGTCTCCTTGATTTGGGATAATTTGTCTTTACACCTTGCTACTATTTCAGTATCTATGCAATTAGGAATATATTGGACATGCTAACATTACTCTTCGGGGAAAGGTGTAACTATGGCGAAACATTACGTGTACAATGACTATGAAAGCATTCAGCTCATTAGAAAAGAGAGCTGGAATATAAAGTCAAGAGAATTCTTCCTTTGAACCTGTAGTAATCCACCAAGACTATGTTTGATTTTTAATTGTATTTTAGTTGGGAACTGATTGGAAAAGAATGGCCACCACTGATAGCAAAGAGGGTTCTGCTGAAGGGGAGAATCATCCTTTCTCTGTGGTTTTGCATCTGTGGGGTTTTTTTTAACATAAAAAGCAATGTCACTGACCTTTGAGATATGTGGTTTGGTGGTTTGGAGTTTGTTTCTGGTCTACATTCATGGTAAAGAGTCAAAACTGTGGTATGTAGATCAGCAAAAGGAACGTTTTACAAACACAAATCAACCCAACCCCAAACTACGGAAAGAGAAACTACCCTTACCCTATGCCATGCCTACATAGCCAAGTTTGAGAAATACCAGACAAAGGTTGTTTAGTAAAAACAAAAACAAAAACAAAAAACAAAAACATCCACTTATAAATAAAGCACCTGCAAGACCTTTTTTATGTTGACAACGTATATTTTCTGACTCCTCTGGGCCAAAATCTGACACCCTAAATTTCAAAAATGGAACCTTTGCTCTTCTTTTAGGCCTAAGAAACAAAACCTTGAAAATAGGAGATTTTTATTGGAAGTGCCGGCACAGTCTTAAAAGATAGCATTGCAAATAGGAATGCTATAATTAAGCTTCGATCTCCTGTAGGAAAAAAACAGAGAGAGAATGTGAGGAAGGAGGTTTCTGCAGAATGAACTGCTCAGTCGTTTGCCACAGTGATTCTTAATTGTGTCTCATTACGGCGAGACGATCATTACTCTACTTGTCTGTCTGATTTAGAGACCACTAAAAGTGTCTTGTACCACGCAGCCCTCTCCCTTGCAACAGTCCTCTACCTCTCACCCTCATTACTCAGAATCTGTCCAATTATTTGTCATTAAAGTAATAAAAGGGACTGCAGCAGAAAATGTGGGAGGTAACCGTTGGAGGTCTGCCCAGGGAAGAAGGGGAAAAAAAATGCAAACTGTTTTCAAGGCACTGGGAAGGTGACATCGTTAATTAAGTGTTAGGGAATATGCAAATCAGTCTGGCTCTCCAGAGACGGTAATAAAACTGAGGAAACATTATTATCACTGCTAGTAAGAGAAGGCCACGTTACCCCCGGCTGAAGACTGTCATTTTTCTGGTGGGGACTCGGGCGAGGAGGAGAGGGAGCTGGGGAGGAGAGGGAGAAGCGGGGCTGTTCAGGGATGTTGAGTATGCTCAGGCTGTTAGGCGTTCGGAACTAGGTGTCACCCAGAGGGCCTGGGGATTACAGCTTTTAATGAGGGATGTTGGTGTAATCTCTGGATTTGCACACCCAATTTCCTCTGCAAAATGACTTCCCGCTCATCAGCGAGGCGATGTTTTCTAGGTTAAAGGAAGGGGAGCGGCCAGCAGCTGGCCCGGGCGACCCCAGGGGAGGTCTTTCCAAGCTGGTAATGAAGCAAAGCCCTGGAAAGTACTGGGCAGACACACCCGACACAGGGAGCTCTCGCGGAAGCTCACATACTCAGAAGGCCTGGTCTGATTAAGCCAACCAGCGCCCCCTTTCTCCCCTTTGGAACAGGATGGGAAGTATTAGTTCCTCCTGAAAAATATCCCAGACGCCAGAACAAACAGTGTGCTTGCTGGCCCAAGGCAAGTGTCCTCCACTTCGCCTGTGCATTTACCCTGAAGACTTTGGAGCCGAACCCTGGAATCTCCAAGATACTTTCATGCGATCAAAAGGAAATGAAAGTCTTTCTCAATAACCTGCAGAGAAAAACAAAAAGTCACCGCACGTCCTGCCGAATCAGGCCGCAACTGCCGGCAAACAAATGGTCCGGGAAGTTCGATCCCTTCTCCCTCAGCCGGGCTGGTTTGTGAGCTCTGCTCATGCAGTTCAGGTCCAGAGGCCGGGCTGGCTCCTGCATGTGGATGGAGGTCTGCTTGGTTTGAACAGCTGGGCTCTCTTGCATGAAATCTCTAATCCTGCAGCAGGTTTGTCCACCAAGCCTGACCAAATCCTTTGAGGGCAACTTTAACCAGTAGGATACACTGAGGATTTCCTAAGCCATCAAGGGCCAGTTTCTTTGGGCTTACTCATCTCTGCTTTTTTTCTGAGATTACACCATAAGCCATAAGAATAAGCCAGGTCATGCTTTGACTTAGAAACATTTTCATCTACAACTATAGAAGGAAATGCATCCACGTTTTCTTTACTATATTATGATTGCTCGTATCTCTGCTTCCAATACGTATTTCCTCATTTTCCTTTCCTTTTTGTCCTGTCTGACAGTCCCTCCTCCTCCTCCTCCTCCTCCTCCTCCTCCTCCTCCTCCTCCTCCTCCTCCTTCTTCTTCTTCTTCCTTTTTATGTGCCAGTTCTGGGGCTTGAACTCAGGGCCTGGGCACTGTCCCTGAGCTTCTTTGAGCTCAAGGCTAGTGCTCTACCACTTGAGCCACAGCGCCACTTCTGGCTCTTTCTGAGTAGTTTGTTGGAGAAAACAGTCTCACTGACTTCACTACCCAAGCTGGCTTCAAACCACATCATCAGATCTCAGCCTCCTGAGTATCTAGCCCAACCAGTCTGATAGTCTTTAACATCTGTTTTTCAAAAAGGAGTTGAGTCCAGGTAATCTAGGCTTTTTATATCATGCAACACAAAATTCTTCCAGTCTCTACCCAGTGCCTATCTCCAAAGCCACTGTTGGTCTTTTAAGGTGTTTATTACAGAAGAATCACTCCATATCAAAAGCTGTGTTTCCTGAGACTGCTATAATAGTTTATCAGTAACTTAAAACAATGGAATTTACTCATTTACAGTTCTGATAATAAATGGAAAGTTATTCTAGAGAAATTTGTTATAAGCCAAAAAGTTCCAAATCTAGCAGGGTCATGCTCTGGGAGTTTTTAGAGAGAATCCATTATTTTCTTCTTCTAGTCTCTGGCCACCAAACTCTAATTTGCCTCTTCCTTTCTGTCTCTTAAAAGGGTACTTATGGCCAGACACTGGTGGCTCACACCTGTAACCCTAGTTACTCAGGAGGCTGAGATCTGAGGATCACGGTTCAAAGCCAGCCTAGGCAGGAAAATCTATGAGACAATTATCTCCAATGAACCACCAGAAAGGCCAGAATGGAGCTGTGGCTGAAGTACTAGAGTGTTAGCCTTGAGCAAAAGAAGCTTAAGGACTGAGCCTTAGCCTTAAAGACTGTGGCACACACACATACACACACACACACACACACACACACACACACACATGCATACACACATGCACATACACACACACACACACACAAAGGATACTTATGGTACTATGGGAGAAAGTGGAAGGGTGACATTGATCCATAATTAACACAACTGATCATAATTAACACAACTTGTTGAGTTAAACCCCTTTCTACAACTACGTAAAGGTAATAGTGTCTGTGTGTGTTTTTAAAAAAGAATACTTATCACTAGATTTGGAACCCACTCAAATGATCCAGAATGGTCCTGATTTCAAAATCTTAATTATTATGGGCTGGGAAGTTGGCTCAGTGGTAGAGTGCTTGCCTTACATGCCTGAGGCCCTGGGTTCGATTCCTCAGCACCACATAAGAAAAAAGCCGGAAGTGGTGCTGTGGCTCCAGTGGTAGAGTGCTAGCCTTGAGCTGAAGAGCTGAGGGACAGTGCCCAGGCCCAGAGTTCAGGCCCCACGACCGGACCCCCCAAAAAAAACAAACAAAAAAAAACAAAAAAACAAAACAAAATCTTAATTATTACATTGTGAAGACACTTGTTCAGGTAGGACTATATTCACAATTCTGGGGTTAGGATGGGAACCTGGTGTCAGGTAGGACTATATTCACAATTCTGGGGTTAGGATGGGAACCTGGTGTCCAGATGGCATTTGCCATCTCATTACTTCATTACTGAGGCTGTTTCCGCGGGAGTTCTGGTGATATTTCTGATCCTCACTTTATGTGGGTGCAAAATCAAAGGCCTAAAAAATGATGAATGGATTACAATTCCTTTTTGATCATTGTTGTGACTACACTTAATGGATTATTGCACAGAAAATAGTCATTGGCTTACATGTGGGTCAACATGCCTTATGTTTTCAAAACTTTTTACACTTATTTAGAATGGAAAGATAATATTCTTCCCTTTGGAAAATAAATACAGAACATGTAGGAATTGGTTCGTTTTTCCTCATTTGCTAGTTGGGAGAAGCCAGAAAATGTGGTACAAAACTTATAACATCTCCATATCTTTGTTCCAACATGAAATCCTTATTCTGAAGAAGATTCCTTGTTCTTTCTTATTCTTTATAGCTAAAATAGTTAATGATAGATTTATTTCAGCCAATGTTACAAGGCTCCCAAATGAAGATGGAGGTTGGAATGAGCAAAAGAAGGTGGATGTGAGCATTTTGGAGAAAGCCTCAGTTTCAGCCAGGTATCTATAATCCTAGCTACTCAGGAGGCTGAGATCTGACAACCAAGGTTCAAAGCCAGCCTGAACAAGAAAGTCTGTGAGATTCTTATCTCCAATTAACTACCAGAAAGCCAGAAGTGGAGCTGTTATTCAAGCGGTGGAGTTCCAGTCTTTTGTATAAAGGTAAGGGACAGTGCTCAAGCCTTGAATTCAAGCTCCAGTACCAGAATACATATACATACAGATCACATCCACGTGGTGCCCAACATTTTCCATACTACTCTTCCACAGATTTCATTTGACCCCCAACTATAATGAGAATGATAAAGGGCACTAATTATTATTCTTAGATTAGATTCTAGTTAATTCACATATTTGTTTGAGTTTTAGCCCTACCCAGAAAAGGGCTTAAAATCACTCATTTCAGTCTTCGGCAAATATTTCCAAAGGAAATGGTCATAAATTCAGACAAAGATTAAGGCACAGGGAAATAATAATGCCCCATTATTTATAATAGCATACAGTTGGAAGTGAACTGAAAGTTCCACAATTGGAGATTCATTAAATTATGGCATATCCATATAACAGACAATTATGTGCTCAGCATAATTCATGACTTTAAAATATTTAATGTCTTTGGAAAGTGTTCATGCATAATGTCAGGTGAAAAAAGATTCAAATCTGAGTATGCAATATAGCTTGTGTCACAAAGTATGCATCCATAAATTAGCAACTGAAGAGAAATATATTAAAATTATAACAACATTGTAACAATATATTGTCTAGCAACAGGACTAAGGCTAATTTTAATTTTATTGCTTTACTATTTCTTCAATTTGCTCTTATAAGCATTGATTTCCTTTACTGCTATAAAATTATTTAAATTCTTAAAATTCTATTTCCCCAAATATTTTTGTGTGTAATGATGAATCTGACTTGGAAGTGCTCCAGGTGTATTCAAAGAATTACCTTGAGACACCCAGACCTTTCACTAGAAAATCTTGCAAGTGGTGAACAAGGTCATTCAGCATATTATAACAGGCAAGCGTTTAAAGGGGAAAATGACCCTGCCATTCGTGGTTAAACATGGTTTCCTGGTGCCTTTGGAACACAGCCCCAGCCTCTCCGGATGACACCGGAGGCCTCTTCCAAGGCCAACACTCCAGCTGCTCTTATCCTGCTCACCAGTATCTGCTCCCAAGCCACAGTGCTATCCGGCCGTTTGTAAGGCGTAATACTACCTCAGTGTCTTCACACAAGTGTCTGTTATGCTTAGAAGGAAATGGGATTGACTGAGCAAGAAGTCTGAGAACGGTATGGGGGGGCTGTCTGTCTATCTGTCTCTTTCTGTGTATCTCTCTGTGTCTGTCTCCTCTCCTCTCCATGTCTCTCTTCTCTCTCTCATGCTGTAGATTAAACCTAGAGCCTTACACATGCTAGGCTAGCACTTTACCAACAAGAGGGAAGATCGTGTATCTATCCATCACTCTCTACTTTCTATTGCTTAAGGATTGTCCCTTCAATAATAACGCCTTCCCTTTTGTGTCTCCCTTCCTCGCTTTGAGTGCCCTTCTCTTATTTCTCCTTACCATTTGTGTTCATCCGTGTTTTATTTGTCAATGTGATTACTATCCAAGAAAAAATAGTTTAAGGGAAGAAGGATTCGTTTTGATTCACAGACCGAGATGTTTCACTCTAAGACAGTTCCATGTTTCTGAGATAGATAAATCCTTCAAAAACCCACTACCAGTGACCAACTTCTTCCTGCTGCACCCTCCTTCCTAATTTTACCACCTGCCAATAATGCCATCGAGTTATGACTCCATCAATGGAATAATCCAGGGACTCATAATCCAGGGACTTCTCAAAGAACACCAAACCTGGGACCAAACTTTCAACACATGAACCTTTGGTGGGTGGTAGGGAGCAGGGGAAAAACACTGAGCATCCAAACCATGACAGTCAATGGAAATGCATTTCACAGTTTCCAAAGGAGGACTCCCATCCACGTCAAGCCCAGGTCTCTGCTAGGTGTGGCCGTGACCACTCAGGGACTGCTGGGAGAGACTATCCCCCGATGTCTTTATTCCAAGTTATATTCTGTATCTACACAGGACCATCTGGCAATAGTATGCATTTAATAGACAGCTATCAGATGAGTGGATGGAACGAGTTCTGATAGTCTCTTCACTAAGTTTAAAACTATGGCATTATCTCTTTTATATATTTTAGGTGGTAGAATGAGTCATTGCTGTCTCCTCGAGTCACTGGCCTGCAACCGTCACATCTATATTACCCCTCACTGAAGTCTCAGTGGCGCATGGGACACCGGCACCCTCTGCTATTTTTCATAGACGATCATTTGGGATTTACAGAGGGACGAGGGGAAGTATCAGAGGGACAACCAATTGAGCCAATCAGACCGAACAGATCACTCTCTCGTGGTTTTCCTAAACTGCTAGGCATTCTTTTTTCATTAAAAAAATTAAAAATCTGTTAGAAAAGACATTCCATAGTCAAGATAAGGAGTCAGGAAAGTGCCGGCTAGTAACTATCCTGGGCTTTGTGGGCGATGTGATCTGATGCCAGTACTCGATAGGGTGAAGGCTCCCACAGAAACCCACTGGAGATGTGCTCCAGGAAAAAAAAAAGAAAAAAAAAACATAAAAGCAGAGGGCTGTGGGGCTGGGAAGGCGGCTCAGTGGTAGAGCGCTTGCCTTGCATGCATCAGGCCCTGGGTTCGATTCCTCGGCACCATATAAGCAGAAAAAGCCGGAAGTGGCGCTGTGGCTCAAGTGGTAGGGTGCTTGAAGAGCTGAGGGACAGCGCCCAGGCCCAGAGTTGAGGCCCCATGACCGACCAAAACAAAACAAAACAAAACAAAAACAAAAACAGCAGAGGGCTGTATTTGCCCCTAAGCTATAGTTTGCCAGCTCCCCAAATAGGCTTTATTCTCAAAACCCTCCAGAGCCGAAAGCAGGGCTATTTCTTTCAACAATTAAACTCTCATGTAAGCAGGGTGATATTATCATGACTAATTCTTTTCTCAGGTGAAGATGAAAGGGGCCCTGGCGTGTGCGGTGTTTCCGAGCGGTGGCTTGGGGGAGATGCAGGCTAAGGAAGAGTAGTCTTTACAAGTCAGACCTGAGTATTTAGAATGCAGGGGCTGCTCCTGAGATCAGAAGCTAAGTTCAACTCAGAAAGAGAATCTAGGCTGGTACACAAAAGAATGTATGTGTAATTGTAAAGCTTGGAAAGGGGGTTAGACTCACGCCATTACTCTAAGATGAAAGTGGTACTTACACCCGTCAGTGTCTGCTGCTGAACTTGAGCATGTTGTGTTTTGTTTCACGGGGTGGAGGGTTCAACAAAGCTTATGCTAAGTAAGGAAATCTAATTATGGTCAAATAATCCGAATCTGTATACTCCGATGAAAACTAACAGGAAAGCTGATTTGATTTCCTAATGTGATACACACAGGCAAACTTCCTGTGTCAGACTCCCCGGTCATCTTGCTGAAAGGCTGCGCCACTCCAGTGTAATGTCTGCTTGAAGGAGAAGGAAGCGATTCTCTTGGAAAAATACCATCAGCGGATTACACATCTGCCCACCTCCCCTTCTCTTGTCTAGGTTATTTCTGGCTGAAGCTGGATTTGTACTGATGAGAGGGTTATACGTTTATGAGTTCTAGGTGCCAGAGAAATCAAGACAGTGGTTACTATGCAAGCTTATAGAGAACAAAAGCTATGCCCTATTCAGGGTTTAGTTTGAACCTGAAGAAAAGGAAATTAAGCTACGACGCAGAGGAGCCTGAATGTGGGGGGCGGGGGACAGGGATGACCATGAAGAAAGGCAGAGCAGTGATAAAGCCGTGCTTGAGAGCTTGGTTACCAGAAGCAAACCCTGACCAAGCCAGGGCCCTCTGCTCAGGTGTTTTCACTTGTAAGATCTAATCTCCATCAGTCCAATGTGTAAATACTCTTCTTCTTCTTCAAAAAAAAAGACAGCAAGAGTCTATGCCTTTCTATGATTTCAGGTATCTTCCAATAAAGACTGGCAGCAAACAAATAAACATAGAAATAGAAAGATACCAAGGCATCCAGCCATTGAGAAAACACTACATTTCTTACACCTGATCAGCTGTAGGTAAAAGATGGGGTTGTCTTGTCTGACTAGCACTAAGCATTATTTTATGTCTTTTACAACCAACACTTTATACCTGGGACCTCCTGCCCACCACTCACATCTCAACTTAGGTAATAAACACACTCTTAGCAAACGTTCATTGAGTCCAACTCTTCTGGCACAAATGCCACCCCGTACACCACGACTCACTGGGCTTTTCTGCTGCGCAAGGATTCCCCGGGAAATGTGGTAACATGTCTGCCTCACACCAATTCCTTTCCAGTGCCAAAACATGGAAAAGACAAAGTCAAAAAGTATTTGTTCAAAACCGAGCTGGTGCTGGAGGCTCATGCTAGCTATGCAAGATTACAGATTGAAATGTAGACAGTCTCAAAGATGGTCCCGGATGTGGAGAGGTCGTCACTCTTAAATAGTGACGGCAGAGTATCCATTGTGCCGTTGCTGTGGAAAATATTTCGCCAGTTCATCACACGTTTAAACCTACCATTGCTTCATGATTTAGTAGTCCTCTGCCTGAGAATACACTCACGAGAAAAACACACACGCCCAAATAAAAGCTTGCAGACAAAAATTTAGAGCCTTCATTATTTGTGGGTACGGGTGGGGTTTGGAAAGAGAGAAGAATACAGAAGACACAGCCTGAACCAACATGCACTGTACTTACAAAGTGATGGTTTAAATTGAGACTTCTATGCACAACTACTCAGACATAATATTAAAGCTCCTGTGATCTTCCCAATGTTCCATATAAAAGAAGCGTGATGCCGGCTTGTTCCAAGGTGATTTATCTTTGAGCACATGGTTAAGGTTGTATCTGCTACATTCCTCAAATGGCAAATTAGGGTTTTCCTTTGTCATTGATAAATAATTTGTGGGAAACTGCTAGGATTGCTATACATGTATCATTTCCTTTGATAGTTTCATGCCTAAAGGGTTCTATTATGTATGCATGCAACAATCGTCAGCTATTAAGATATTTGTTGAAGCCAAACATTAATTGTAGCTGAATACAGTAAATCTGAAACATATGGTCTCAAAAAATCTAAAACATCATTATTCATAAAATTAAAAAAACTGTGTAAATACCCCAAACAGTCACTTATGAATGAACCAATAAATAAGACATCACAGGGCTGGGAAGGTGGCTCAGTGGTAGAGCTCTTGCCTTGCATGCATGAGGCCCTGGGTTTGATTCCTCAGCACCACATAAGCAAAAAGAAAAAAAGCCGGAAGTGGCGCTGTGGCTCAAGTGGTAGAGCGCTAGCCTTGAGCTGAAGAGCTGAGGGACAGCACCCAGGCCCAGAGTTCAGGCCCCATGACCAGACCCCCCAAAAAAAGACATGACATATTTATACAATGGAATATTATCCAGCTGTAAAAAGGGATGGACTATTGAATACATGCATAGTATGGATGAATCATGAAAACATGATGCAGACTGAAAGAAGCCAGTCACACACAACCCATAGAGCAGGACTCGTTTTATAGGAAGTTTAGAGAAGAGGCAAATCTATAGAGATTAGATTCATGGTTATCTCAAGCTAAGGGTAGGGGTGGAAAAAGAGATTGAGGAATTAAGGCAAATGTAATTTGTGTGGGGAGAATAAGTATCTTCCAAATGGATTACATTTATGATTGCACAATTATTTCAACACACTAAAAAGATTGAATTGTATACTTGAAATTGTTGACTCATATGGTACATAGATTGTGGGTCAGTAAAACTGCTTCAATGTGGTTGCAATTAATCCCAGATATTAAATGTCAAGACAGTGACCTTCAGGAACACCAACTGTCACTTGAACAGAGGTCCCAGGAAGCCTCTCCCTGCACTGGGATGTTGGACTTGGTGACCTGTTACACGCGTGTGTTCATCCGGTGAGAGCGCACCAGTCTGGCTGCTTGTCTGTGAAATGAGTGCAAGTTCTCTAAACTGGCCCACACCTGACCTCGCGCATCTGTAACTAGTTTTCTTTATACAGCAAGAGGGAAAAAACCAAGGTTGCAGATGGAGTTAAGGTTGTTAGGGAGCTGATTTTTTTAGTGTTCATCTTGAATTATTTAATCGGGTATAATGATACCATCCTTACTAGTTAGCTCAGTCTGTCCTGACGGGGGAGGATCCACCCTCCCCGGCCTTGAAGGTAGAGAAAGGCACTCAGGCAAGGAACCTGGCGCAGGCCAGGATCTGGGGAGGGAAGAAAGCATCCAGAATCTAGAGGAAGAAACTCAGCCCTGCCCACATCTTGATTTTAGCCCAGCACAAGAAAAAAAAAGTGTTTAAAACCACCCTTTGGAGGTGCATGCTTTATCTCAGATGCGGAAGCTAGACATAAAATACGCTGGACATACTGAATTATACCAGACACATGAGGCCGGAGAAGGACTCGCAGGAGAGGAACTCAAAGGCACAACCCGTGTGCATGCGATGGTACGAACAACACCATCAACGTGAGCTCCAGGAAATGGACACGAGGGATGTCTGTCTTGGTTGCTATGTCTGTTTTCTTCCCTTCTTGTCTTTTTATCTGTCTTTGGGAGGGTGAGAGAGGGGCACAGAAATGGAGGGACAGCGGGTGAGCAATGCGGCCATGGAACCCTGGACATGATGTTAACGACACTGGTAGGTGAGAACGGGAGGGAAAAACAGAGCGAGCGAGGGAAGCGGAGACATTGTCCAGGAAGAAACGTGCTCTTTGTCTGACCTATAACCGCCACTGCTTTGTACATCACCTGTTTAATCACAGTAAAATTTTAAATTAAAAAACACTACATCTGGAGGACTTTGTTACGGTAGCCATAGCAAACAAATTCTCTGGAGAACATCAGTGTCTGGACATGTAAGTAATCGGAACTCGGGACTGGATAGAGCTGTTTAAAGAAGGACAGACTCCAGACAGCACAGCAGAATTGCAGAGCGAAGATCCTGCTCGTGGGCACAGCACTGAACTCCCAGTGCCTCCTCCCCCATCCCTGACAGCAGACCCCGGGGACGGGGAGGGGCAACGGCCAATGCATGCCCAGATGACCCAGGCCAGGCAGGGGGCAAGCACAGCGAGGTGAAAATCAGGACGCAGACAAACCCGGGTAGCTATAAAGAGAGACAGTGGCAATAAAAAGGAGAAATAAATGAGAACATCTCAAACTCACATCTTACCATGTTTGGTTCAGTCATGTTCTCTGACTTTGGGCAGAATGTCAAAGCTCAAATGCCTGATGCGATTTTTAAGTAATAGCCGGATTCTGAACGAAGGCCAAGTTGAATGGAACATTGGAAGGAGGCTCTTGGGGCTGAATATATTAGAAAACTTCAAATATGTAAAAACAGTGACAAGTACAAAAGCACCTGACAGAAGGTAGTCAGTGACAGAAAAGAAAAAATAAAAGGTTGTTTTCACAACACTCAGTGTGTCCAGTGCTCCTGGTATCCTAAGACTAAGAAGATATTCCCTCTGAGCCTTGTTTAAATAGGAAGCGTTCAAGTTAAGTGACAGCCTCATTCCTAGGACTCAAAAAAAGAATTTGTGTCTAGAGATCATGCACAGAGCCAGATTCCTCCTTGACTTCACTGTTTGACATTTCACCTGGAAATTATATGGACTCTTGTGTAGTAAGACACGCACTCTTAGGAGCGATCTTACTTGCATCCCCCATCACATAATGGAGGTATTACCTTTGGCTCAAGACATAATTTGAAGCTGTACAATAAATCCCCAGACGCAGGGAACACGCTGTATGTGGTAACGCTGCTCTTCTGTAAGTCTGTGAGGTTCTATGTGCCGTTCTACCCTACGCTTCCTGCAGTAGAGATCAAGGAACACCTTGGAAGGATCAACTCTCCACCGGGGCCAAAAGGCAAACCACAAAGAGGAGCTTCTGCAGCACGTCGGAGTCCTTTCTTGGTAGGTCTTAGGGGTGTAAATCATCGCCCTCTACACACCCTCGAATTCCCTCCCCTGCCATCTGCCGTGAAGAGGCCCTGGGAAGGTCAGCTGAGAAGGTTAACCCACACACAATATGCATTACCCAGTGCCCTTTTCTGGCTTCAAATTAAGTATATAATTAGTAAAAAAGGAAATCCATGCCTGGAGGTGATGAAAAATTAGAAATCAATAGGCGGCTGTCTCTGCAGAGACACAGGGAGTCACGGGGCGTCAGCTGATATCCGAACGGCCGCACCAGCGTCTTCCACGGTCCCAGGGCGTGGAGCGGAGGCCCACGGCTGGGCCTGGCTCAGGAGACTTGCCAAGGGAAATGAGAAAAGATGAGCTCGGTCTGCGATGGCGTTCGGAGCGGTGCAGAGCAATGAAAACTGCCTTTAGCATTGCGGCCGGAAAGCCTGGGACCAGGAGGTGGGTGTGTACTCCTCCAAGTCGGATCCCTCCCTCACACAGGCCACGCCACGTGCTCCTCCCCGGCCTGCCCCATCGGACCCGGGAGCCCGTGGGGGCGCTGTGTGGCTGCCCTCTGGCCTCCGAGGAGGGACAGTGCTTGGTGCTTTCATTCCGTGTGGCCATGATTTCCTGCGCAGCTCACACGGCCCAGCACCCGTTCTCCTGCTGTTTACTGATGTGCAGAGCCTTCTGTGTTCACAAGCTCTTCGGTGTGGGGATTTAAGCCAACCTTTCTGTGTGCATTTCTTCTGTGGCGCTATCCCTTTATAAACATTCACAGCCCACACCCAACTGAAGAAATAAACTGTCAGGTCTGTGTATACCTCGCGTTGGAAGGTGCTGGAAGGATGGGTTCAGTGCTACCTAAATAAACCATTGTGGCATGCGTTCGCTTAGGTTTGTGAACAGCAGAATCCCAGAAGCGTGGTTTTCTTTTGTCCGATCCAAACCTCAGTGATTGCTTTTAGAGAAATCCCTATTGAATTAGCACCACTGGATTCCACCCCCCAAGACAGAAGCAATGTCTCATGTACAATTAGTATTTTGCAACGCGTTATAATTTGTGCTATACAAAATTAACCTAGCTTGAGATCACAGGTGTTCTTTCAAAGTATTTTTAATCTGGTTCTTTTGAAGTTAAGCATCACTGCTATTCCTTTCAAAACAAAAGTCTCCTCCAGATCTGCCCGAGCGTTTACAAAGAGCGGCTTTGGAGGGACTGGACCCGGGCTCTGTACTGTGCACAATCCTCTGGGTCCTAATTTCACTGTTATAAAAGAAGATCGTCCATTCCTACATTTGGGGTTGCTGCAAGGATCAGACCACATAGACGTTACTGACCCACAGAGAACCTCAAGATTCGGCTCTATCTAGAGGAGATCTTGTGACTTCCACCCCCGGGCAAGTTCTCCACCGGTGCGCTCTGACTCGCTTTCCTAATTTCCTACGTTGATTTTTATTATTCACACACGTCTGAACACACATCCCACTCACCCCCCTCCCCTTCCTGGGCCACTGGCCGCAGACCGTAGAATCTGGTCTGGAGCTATGGCCCACTTGAGCAGCAGTAGGTTCCTGTTTCCTGACGTTCAGCTGGACAGGTTGACAGGAGGAACTAATGAACTGTCTGTCCAGCTGTCCGCAGAAATATCAAGGAGCACTTTCAAGGTAGTTACTGAATCGCTGCTCTGAATCACGACAAGGTCTACACCACCGTGGAGACGGGCAGCTCACTCAGCACACAGACTACAACCAGCGGCGCCTGCTGCGCACTCACAGCGACCCCAGAGCGTGGGTAAGCGTGCAAGGCAAATCACCAGAGAAGCCACACTTTGAGGGATCAAATCTGGAGTCTTTATTAGAGCACAAGCAGTCTGCAGACAACCCTTTGTAACAAAGGCCTGCAGTCTGCAAATACACTCAACCCAGCTAGGAAACAGGCCCGAGAAGAAAGAAAGAACAAAAGCAATACCAACAAACCAATTCAGCTCCAATGGAGAGCTGATCTGGGACACCACGGTGACCAGAGATGAACCGGGAGACAGGACCAGGACGGGAACATGGGGACACATGTGGCCTGGCATGATGGCCTCTGGGCTCGTCCAGGCCTAGACAGGGTCAAGGCAGGGGGCAGAGTCACAGGAAAGTTCCAGCAACCCATCAGCCAAGTGCCACCCCACCAGCATGAAGACATCCACCATGCGGCAGGATGGCGCCGCCAGACCTGGCCTCCCTGCTTCTACGAGGATGGGACATCTCGCCTGTCCTCACGATACACAGACGCCACGGCTTGGGCAGAGGTGAGTGGCCGGGCTAGACTCCACGCCCCATCCCGGTACACTTTTCTTCACTCTCTACACTGCTAATAAGCAGGGTTTACATCCATTATACGATGCTTGATTCAGAGTTACCTCCTTCATTCTCCAAGTTCTCTGGTACGATTTAAAAGACTTTTCTAGCTGTCTGAGTGAAAAGCTCATTTTCCGTCGTTTGAGCTACACCTCCAGGAATCACTGTGCATAGAAAATACTTTGTGCAGCCTGCTTTAAATTTGCAGTAACAAATCATATCAGGAAACAAATGGTGCAAAGATAGCATAAGATGAGCCTTCGTTATCTCTTGTAAAATAAATTGATGCCGCTTAAATTTTATGTAACAAAAGGGAATGCCCTGGCCAAAGTTATGAAACAAATTCCCTAGTGTTACCAGCGAGAACCAGACATGCACTTGCTTCAAAAACTCGACTTACCATGGGAAGAAAGAAAATCTTATTTTCCCTATTGCCTGCTAATTCAAGGACTCATGAATCTGTAAGCTGCTGGAGTGTGCAGGGAACTCAAGCACAATATTATTGTTGATGACTGAGGTTTTGATGAACAGCATCATCTTTCTCTTGCTTCAAAGATCTTATAGACCAATGGATCTCTGGACACAGCCAGGCAAAGTCTCTGAGACTGTGGTCCTGGTAATCTGGTTCATATAACCAGATGGGGCAGAAAGCGAATTAAAGAGGAGAGATGAAAGAAAAAGTAAAACTTCCAGTAGAAAAGAGAAAATAATACAAAAAGGAAAGATGCCTTTGCGAAAACTCAAACAGGAAACACGATTTCTGATGGAATGATTAAATCAGACAGCAGTAAGACGAAAGTGTAAGTGGGACTGACCAAAGGGGTCAGACAGACGTGCAGAGACCAGACCAGAGGACTCACGTCTGAGGACCGGTCTTCAGTGAGGAGCAGGAGGGGAGCGAGGGCTGGAACCCGGGAAGAGTCTATGTTAGCAATCTGAATTGCAGTTGGGGGAGGGGGAGCGACTTCTCGCCTGCCTTGTGTTGGGAATTGACCGGGGAGGGACGCTCCTGACGGAGATGAGACACGTGTTTCCTGTTGGCTTTTCTCAGCACACCTGCTTGTGTTGAACGTTGGGTAGAACAAAGGTCTCCACCCCCGGTCCATGCTACTGGCTGAGTCCCTTTACACGTTATACAATAGTAAATACAACACGGAGGAAAGAGGCTTATTCAGCTCACAGGGGTGGAACCTGCTCACACCTGCCAGGGGTTTTCTGGCTAGATCACCTCTCGGGATTTGGGGTCTTGGCTGACAGGAGTACAGGAAGGAGATGTCGCATGGAGGACAGCCACCCCCCGGGGGGACCCGTGCTAATTCATTCATGAGGCTGGGGCCACACAGACCTCAGCACCTCCCACAAAGGCCCACTTCTGGAAGGTTCTGCCAGCTCAGCACCACCTCCTGGGGACTGACCTTGTCACACAGGAGTCTTTGAAGGATACGCTCAAACGGAGTAATCCTTAGCAATCAGGCTACGAGGAACGCCGCCCTCCACGTTTTCAACCCCTGGATTTGTAGAATAGCATAGACACCTGTGTATTGTTTCCTTCTGAGGTAAATCCGGTTTTCTCTCTAAGCTTAGAGCTCTAAGGTTCAATGTTGGCTGATGGACCAACATTCTAGCTCATCTAAAGAACCAGTGCTGAACAAACACTAAAAGCACCAGCCAGAGGACACACGACTTTTCGGCTGTCCTAGCTTGTCTCTCGTTCCTGCCACGTTTGAAGATCCACCAGGAATTTTAGAAAAAGAAAGCACAAGGATATCTGGGAACTGTTCAGACTCATAAAGTTCACCAGGAAAATGGAGAGGAAGAGGAATGAAACAAGTCCGTGGTGGTGTCAGTTAAATATGCTCCCTTTGAGGTGATTCCAAGGGGGGAGCGGCTCGGCCATAAAACAAAGACGGTTCATCTTTATGCATGACTACCTTGGAACAGACCTGCCTCTTTTTCACAACCTTTTGAAAGAAGCTTCAAAAAGAAGGAAGAAAAGTTCTTAGAAAACTCCACTCATGTAGGATCAGAAAATGTGTGAAGCTGGGCCAGAACTGAAGGAGGCTTTGATGCCCTCTAACAAGGTGATCAGGAATGCTGTGCTGAGCAGAACAGCCAATCACGGAGCCTACAGAACAGAACAGGTGCAAGGTGAGCGGAACCGAAACCTGTCCGTCTTCTGATCCTCTGAGGAGAAATCAAAACTCATCTAGTCTTCCCCCCATCATGTTGTATGTGTGTATATTTTTTCCTCCAGATAGATTATTTAAAAGGCTTCTTCCAGGAGTCTGCGTAAGACCCGTAACACAGAAGGAAACGTGCTTACAAAGGATGAATTTAAAGTTCCCAAGAGTAGACTCGGTAAGCTCCATGCACGCAAGGAGTTAGGCAGCAGATAAAATCACAGGTGTATAGAATGGATTCTGAGTAACTGAGTTACAGTCATTCAGGAAGGAACAGTTGTTACAACTATTAACTTCATGTTTAGTGGGGGATGTTGGTGACTCCAGAAGCTTTTATTTTCTATTTTCATTACTTTCTACTACAAAATCAATGGTATTTATTTATTTTGAGGTCAAGGGCCTTGAACTCAAGGTGTGGGCGCTGTCTCTAAGCTTTTTTGGGCCGGGCTAGTGCTCTACCCCTAAAGCCACATCTCCACTTTCCAGCTTTTGGTGGTTATTGGAGATAAGAGTCACAGATTTCCTGCCTGGGCTGGCTTTGAACTGTGATCCTCAGATCTCAGCCTCCTGAGGGGCTAGGATTACAGGCGTGAACCACCAGTACCCAGTGTGTCCCGATTCATTTTTCAAAGGAAAAACAATACCAGAATGAAAACACAGGTTCAACATTCTGTGATATTGACAAACTCAGAGCTACCGCTCCAAATGCTGCTGTGAGATCTTTCATTCTATTCTATCTTAATTCCTATTCAGCACTACAAAAATCCTTAGCCTCACCAAACTTGACTCCTCACCCATAAAGTAAAATGGCAATTCCATCCACATTCATTCTAGCCTTAGGATAGAAACTCCAAAAGAAGGAATTGCAGGCCACAGGGCTCAGGACTCAAGGACTGAGAACGCTGGGACCATTTTGTGCTGGCAGCACCTGTTAACTGTGAAACTGGATAGTTATGAACACCTAAAATACTGGGCATGGATGTGAACTCACAGGAGACGTAAAAGAACCTCACAGAAATACCAGGAAACAACTCTGTGTTCCACTCCTTGAAGTGAACAGGACTTCGCTTGTGAAGAACAAAAAGATGAGCTTCCTGTCACCTCTCCGATAAGATGATGGAGGAAGACCAGACACATCGTGACCAATAGCATGGCTATGGCTGGTTAGTGGCAATGAATCAGAGAGAGCATGCCCCTGGTCTTCTTGCCAGAGAGACCACACACTGGGGAAGGTCAGGGCGAGATTCGGAAGAGCCGGAGACTCTGTGCTCCATCATGAGCCCTAGAGCAGTCAGACTCGGACAGGTACGAGGCCTGGGGCAACATAACAAGTAGGGAAACACACGGCATCAGAGATGCCACAGGCAGAAATAAGTTAAAAAGAAGGGGGAGTGTATGGGAAATGATACTGTTCCTGCGGTTAATTTGCTCTTAATGGGAGGAGAATAAAATCAAGCTATTGTGCATTCTCACACACAGGCTTTAAGCCTCTATGCTGATAGCTAAACTGAGGGCAATATATTTGAGATCTACCTATATTGTTTTAGCTGTTTTCCTGAACTATTTTCACTGACAAGACATTCAGAATTAACCAAAAGTGCTACGGTAGCAGGGCACTGGTAGCTCACATCTGTAATCCCAGCTACTCACACAGCTGAAATCTGAGGATCAGGGTTCAAAGCCAGCCCGGGCAGAAAAGACCGTGAGACTCTGATCTCCAATGAACCACCAGAAAACTGGAAGTGGTGCTGCGTCTCAAGTGGTAGAGCGCTCACCTTGAGCTGAAGAGCTGAGGGACAGCGCCCAGGCCCAGGGTTCAAGCCCCACAACCAACAACAATAAAAAAGTGATATGGTGATATAGGATAGTTGTATCTTGAACTGTGAGAAGAAAATCATTGAATTGTGGCATGTGCCTACACACACACACACACACACACACACACACACACACACACACGAGTTTGAAGTGTATTAATCATTATCAATGAACATGTATGATAGTGTGACTGCTCGTGGAAACTCCACATGCCGTTTTCATAAAGCAGAGACTGAACACAGCAGCCTGTGAGCGTATAGATGGGCCTGAGTATTGACACCGTGACCCCGATGGGTCCCTGTCCATCCCCATGTGAAAAGGAACCAAGGCAAGGCCAAGCAATGAAAGAACAGAGTGGATGGTATCTTCAGGAGATACACTGAACGTCAGTTTGATATAGTCTAAGATGTCTGAGGCCGGTAAAGTATTCCCATTTTCACCGAACAGCTCTTGAAGTCAAGCTCAGGAGGGTGAACTCTAAATCAACTTAGAGCACCGATGCCCTCATGTGGGAATATAAAACCAGTTAGCACCAACTTCAGCCTCTAAAAAGTGAGGCTTCTGGGAAGCCCTGCAGGCTGACACAGTGAACTAAGCTCATAAGATGATCATCAATGCACAGTTCCAATTTGCTTTTTTTCTATTAATGTGTGATAGATAGTTCATTTTTAGCATTAAAGGCTGCTGGAAATCAGCAAAGTAAGTGTGGGATGCCAATGTTATTCTTATGAGTGTATGCACAAGAATGTTTGGGCTAATTTCTAGTTAACTGGATGTATACAATAAGAAAGATTTGGGAGGGAAAGGTACTATAAGTGTTACCTTGAGTTGTTCTACCAATTCCATCTATCTAACTATATCAATCCCCAGGTGCTAATTTACTGATGCAGGATTGTGTGTAAACTCAAAGCATTGCTAACTTCAAGCCATGACACAGCAGAAGTTTCTGTGTAAGTACTGTGTGTTAACCTGTTGTGCAGCTGAAGAGCCTAGCATTCTTGTAGCCTACCATAGAGAAAGAAAACCCAGTGGGAATTTTAGAAATTTACTCTAAATTCAACCAGATGCCCCATTGCAAAAAAAAAAATACTAACCCAAAGTGCTCCAGTGGAAAAACTTAAGTATGCAGAAAATTCGGAATACTCTACCGCTGTTTTCACGTTTTCCTTGAAACATTGGTGGTATTTTTGTGTTTGCACAAAGCCATTTGCACTTTTCCGCTTGTCTCTGCCCTCCGGTCCAAACTCTGCTTCCCCTTGCTGGGAAATCCAGCTCAGGTTCAAGGACCAACATTTAACTTGTGTTTTGGGCTGGATGGTCTTTACTTATGCCTGTAATCCCAACTACTCAGGAAGCTGAGATCTGAAAACTGTGATTCAAAGCCAGCCCAAGCAGGAAAGTCCATGAGACTTTTATCTCCAATTTACCAACACACACACACACACACACACACACACACACACACACACACACACACACACACACACACAGAGCCAGAAATGGAGCTGTGGATTAATTGATCGAACACTAGCCTAGCCTTGAGCCAAAAATCTCAGGAACTGTGACCAGGCCCTGAATTCAAGGCCAAGGCCTGGCACAAAAGAAAAGGAAGGAAGGAAGAAGGAAGAAGGAAGGAAGGAAAGAAGGAAAGAAGGAAGGAAGGAGGAAAGGAAAGAGGGAGAGAGGGAGGGAGGGAGGGAGGGAGGGAGGGAGGGAGGAAGCAGTTGTAGTTTGGGTTGGGTCTGGTCAGTGAGAGGCACCAGCAGGAGATCTAGGCAGGATGAAAAGAAGTTCTGGTTGCCATAAACGGGATGTTTAGCTCGGCATTCGTTTGGTGTTGAATTTCCGACTCCAGGGCGATGGGCTGGTGTTAGTTAGGTCATGAGGATAGGGCCCTTCTGAACGGGAGTGTGGTCACAATGACGTCCTTTACCTCTTCCATCATGTGACAGCTTGCAAGAAAGCCTGGTTCTTTGACCCAAGAAGGCCCTCACCAGAGACCAGGTCTGCTGGGGCCTTCACCTGGGACTCGTCAGCCTCTGGAAGGGGAGAAATTACAGGGTGTGGTTATAAACTCGTGTCCACCTGAGAAGAATAAGATGGGGCATTCTACACAATTCAGCTCTGGGAATGCCTGCTTTCCGCCGTGGCGGCCGAGCCTCCCGTGGCTGTACCTGCCTGGGCACTTACCGCTGTGTTCCTAACCCCTCACAGATGAGCTCTTTCTGGTTCCTGGATCCTAATACCTCACCTCCACCGCTCTGTACATTTTCTCAGGCTCTTTGGAGTTGCTATAGCTCCTGTTGACTTTCGTCAATTCTAACTGATTTGTTAATCATTCTCCATTATTAAACCCATCTAATAAACTATCTAGTCATTTATTAGACTCTACCCTTATTAGTGGACTCTACTCTCCTGATTTGACCATGTCTGTGGTGCGAGGCCAGAAAAGCATTCATTTTTCCTCCCAAATGCTATGCATTATCTTCAATTCAAAAGAAAACATGGAGTCCTCTACTGTTCATCACTGACTGCATGGGTGTGGTTACAACAGCACAGGAGAAAGCAAATGGTATGCACATTGAGGATTCTGTCCAGGGACTTTTTCAGGTGTTAACAGAGAAAATTTTAAAGACGTAATTTGGATAGAATTAAGGACTAAAGCTCAAGGAAAACATGGCAAGGTAAGAACATGTTTTTTAAAATCCTCTCAGGTTCTGCAGGTGAACGAGTTGGGAGAGTGGTTCAGACAGAAAGAACAATACCAAAGAGGCTTTATTCAGACAAACGTTTATAATGGCCTCCTCCTCTTGTTACCAATTAAAAGGACATTGGTTTATTAGGACAGAAAATGGGCCAAGTAGGGAGATAACTCCAGAGGTGTCACTGACCCTGGCTCTTCATCACAAAAGGCAGACAGAAGTTGAGAAAGGAAAAGTCCTCTTTGGGGTACATATAGACTTGTAAAGAGACTCCTTCAGTGGGCATGAGGTCTCGGGGCTTGCATTTGGAGTATAGGTGCTGCCCCTGAGGCTTTTTGTTTGTTTGCTTTACTCAAGACTAGCGCGCTACCATTTGCGCCACAGTTCCACTTCTGGCTTTTTGGTAGTTAATTGCAAGTAAATAGAGTCTCACAGACTTTCCTGCCCGGGCTGGCTTTCAACCTGCTCAACTAGAAGGTAGGACATTTTGTTTCTTTTTTATTTTATTTTAACTTATTTATCCTTGTTTTTATTTTTATTTTACTGTAAAGGTGAGGTACAGAGGGTTCAGTTATGTAAGAAAGGGAATGAGGGCATTTCTTGTCTAATACTGTTTACCCCTTCCCTCTTCTCCTGCTTGACCCCCCACTCCTAATATTTTGCTTCTTCTGAAGTCTTCTGTTTTACGTCCTAATTCGTGATTTTTCCACAAATAAATCTCACATATTTCTTTTATATCTGGCGTCTAAGCCCAATAGTCCATGCTGGAATTTCAGCTTTACGTTTTTTCTTTCGGTAACGCTGGAGGTTACACTCCGGCCCTCATTCTACCAGGCAGACAATACCAGCCAGGCGTGGTTTTTCACAGGAAAAATGAAGTTGATGAACTTTTCCCTAAGTGTAGAATTCACTGTTTGAGGCACATTAGCCATATTTTAAGCATTTGTTAGCCACATAGACCCATGTCTGCCGTATCAGACAGTGCAGATTACAGATTATTTCCATTATTGTAGAAAGTTTATTCTGGACACTGCCGCTGTAGACAATGAGTTGTTAGGAAGGAAAACCAGGGCCTTTCTAACCTTTACCCAAGTACCAAAGGCTTCCTCCCTACTTCCTACTCTCATGCCTTGATAGCCAAAGAGTCTACATGTTCTAGATAGCCACGTTGTAAAGTGGTGAAGCCCTGGTCAGCCTGGGTATTAGAGCGGCTATGGAGAAACAGCTCTTCTAGTTCATCTCACAGCAAGAGGTGAGTCACAGGCTCAGGAAACAGTAAACATTTGCTGTGCTATTTGCTGTGATTTGGGGCTGTTTATGGCTAAGCGATAGGTCCAAAGTGACAGGAGCTGGCCAGGCACTCAGGCCTACTCAGGAGGCTGAGATCTGAGGATCACGGTGTGAAATCAGCCTACGCAGGAAAGTCTGTGAGACTCTTATCTTCAATGAACCAGCAAAATGCCAGCAATGGAGCTGACTCAAGTGGTAGAGTGCTAATTTGAGCAAAAAAGCTGAGGGGACAGAGCGCAGGCCTGAGTTCCAGGCCCAGGACCAGCGTGTACACACACACACACACACACACACACACACACACACACATACACACACAGAGTGATAGGACAGATATAAGGAACAATGACAAATTGATTCTAAATGCAAATACTGAATTTAGTACAATTCTGAGAAGTACAGAGAAAGCTGCTGCTATTTTAGCGATTACAGGATAGTCTAAAGTTACAATAAAAAAGGATGCAGGGCTAGGCAGAAGGATCAATGAAAGAGCGATGCGAGCAAATTTAATGTGAAGGAAAGGTCTCATTTCTAATTACCTATGTTCACTCCTGACTCCCCGGAGTGCTAGGCTGGATCTTAGGGTGTGCGACTGGACACCTCTCTACTCGTCGACGCCCGCGAGAGCCACGGCCAGCCAGCCTCACCAGCCCCGGGCACCTGTGTGAGTCTCTAACCCTGGGTCCCATCCTCCACGCTGGCTGTCTGCCCTCTGTGTGGCTTTCATTGTCAATGCCTGCGGCATTCTATTAACTTACTGTCTGTTTTCATTCCTTGGACTCCTACCCACAAGGCCGCTGCTAGCGGGGCCTCACTGTTCATATTTATGAATGAAACTGGACTGTTTACCTCACTCAGTACCATGGTCTGTAAAACAAAACATGGATTTTGGTCGCTTAAATCTGATTTCATCTGTGGTTGCTCACTGCTTTAGTCTACTAAATTAGTCCACATATTCCATAGAAAACAGTATCTATGTTTCATTAATCTCATTCACATTAAATGATGTCTGCAAGTGATGTTTTCTGTTCAAATTTCTCTATTCATAATCGCCCTAATCTATTTATAAATAATACATACAATAGACTCCCCACTCATAGATAAAATTACACTGACAATCTTACTAATGACATTGGTCCTAATTTTCTACCACACGTTCTATTCAAATCTAGCACCATATACCAGTTTGGTTAATGATTCCTTTTTAGCCTAAATAAAACCAAAAGCTGGTAGCTTTAGTGTGGTCTTGTTTGTGATCATTTGGGTAAATGCCCAAAAGTGGGATTGCTGGGTCATAAGGGAGTTCTATGTGAAGTCTTTTGAGGAACCTCCATACTGCTTTCCAAAGTGGTTGGACAAGTTTACACTCCCACCAACAATGCAGTAAGGTTCCCTTTTGTCCACATCCCCTCCAGCATCTGTTGTTGTTAGAGTTCTTGATTTTTGCCGTTCTAACTGGGGTGAGGTGAGATCTCAATGTTGTTTGGTGCTGGTGGCTCACTCCTGTGATCCTAGTTGTTCTAAAGGCTGAGATCAGATGGTTGTGGTCCAAGATGGATGGGGCATCCTGGAGGTGTTGGGCCACCACTGGAATGCGGCTGAAATAGTGAAATAAAATGCCACCTAGTTTTGCAACAGTAGCAAACTCTCCCCAAAGAAATGCTTGCCCGGGGAAGCAGGGCCTAGAGCTCACGTAGATGATGGCCGCACAAAGCCTTCCACAGAGTCTCTAACAAGTTACTTACCATTCACTATCAATTAAACACATCCTTCCACGCCAGCCCCGGCCCGGCCCAAGCCAGGGACTCTGTGAATGAACTAGCCACAGAATCTCCACACACTGCCCACTAATGTGATGAATTCCGTTCTGGTCCAAAGCCCCTTGGGGATGAAAAGAAGTTTCCAGGTCTTCCCTGGAAAGATTGTCCTGAGATTTAACACACAGCCCTCAGGGAAGCTGGAACTGGGCTTGTCTGAAACCCCCGGGCTGGCATCTGAGGATTGATCAGAAGTGGTCCTGGGCTCGTGCTGTCCTAATCAACTCTAAAATGCTAGCAAAATGCATTCGTCTTTGACAGCTGTGTCTTTTGCCTACAGAAGAGAAAAGCAGGAAATCTCCGCATGTTGGCTGTGAAGGAAGAAGCAGCCACAGGGCCGGGCACGCTAGGCGCTGCCTTGAAGAGAGCGGGCTGTACGGAAGCCTCCGGAACTTGCTCTGGTGATCGAGGAGCGCCCTGCCTTCCCAAGGCATTCATCAAAGCCGCTGCGCTCCTCTTCTCCTGTTTTATACATTGGCCTTCCTGCAAGACTTGGCTTCAGGTGTGAGGGAAAATTGCAAATGATTGAATTGGATGAAAAGATTTCTGAACATCTTCAGCAGAAAACAAGGCGCAGTCTAGCACATCTCTGAATTAATTATCCGGTTCTGTGAGGACTTGGTCTCCCTTCTGCTTTGATCTATTTCACAACGCGGCACGTTTATGGATAATGGATGGCAATACATGCAACTCTTGTCCACATACGTGCAGATTCTGTCCAGCAGGGAGAGGGACAAATGGCCAGCCTCTCCCTCCCAAGAAAACCACTTTGCTTTTCTGATTCTGCTATAAACGTGTAGA